>NC_089536.1:4530034-4726218 GCF_963924715.1 Thunnus thynnus | reverse complement strand
AAAAAAATAAAGTCTAAGTTACTAACCAAGGCATCAAAGATGTGGGTGTTTATAAGGAAAGTAGGGTGTAATAAAAGATGCTATTGAGTTGCATTGTGTGAATTGTAGGATTCAGCATTTTAGGAGCTTGACCTGTATCAGGGACTAAAGCTGGATTTATACTTTTGCATTAAGGGCTTATGCCGTACTTAAGGCGGTTAGGTGATCTCTCCCTTTTGCCTACCTACGATACCCCACGGGGACCACAAGAACCGTGATTAGTCAGCTTGGTTGCTTGTGTTTTCTCCTAAAAGTTTCTAATGCTGGTAAAGATTGTTCAGAGATAGAAGACAAGACGAAGCTTGATTTCTTGTGCCTAACCGAAACCTGACATAAACCAGGAGACTACTCTGTGCTTAATGAGGCCTGCCCTCCTGGCTAGTTACATGGAAAAAGGCCTGCAGCTCCGGCTGTGGTGGTGGTTTAGCAATCATACACCAGGCTGAACTGAAACTGTCTCCCCTGCCAATGCCTGATCTTTTTTCTATGGAATGCCTTGCTCCAAAATGTAAACCTCCCTTTCCTCCTTGAGATGCACGACCTCCTCACTTCAGTCTGCTCCAACATGTCAACCAACATTGTCATTGTTGGTGATATGAATATACATGTCGACAACCCTTCCGGTCATTTTGCAGTGGAGTTCCTGAGACTGATTGAGTGTCTTGGCCCAAAGCAGCATGTTGATGACCCTACTCACACCAGGGGGGCAAACACTTGACCTGGTCATCACTTACTCCAACTCCATCAATAACCTACAGGTCTATGATATGGGTATGTCTGACCACAAGATTAATGGATTTGACATTCTTGTCTCCCTCTACTAAACCTAAGCGTCAAATGCTTTTTTTCAGAACTGGACAAGCATCAATCCAGCCATCATGACTCTGGACCTCCAGCACATCACCTGCCCAGCTTCTGCATCAGTAGATGACCTAGTGGCCCTCAGTGTCTTTCATCTTCATGCCCCTGTCATGACACATGAGGTCAATATTCCACGCTCTGCTCCCTGATTCACTCATGACCTGCAGAAAATAAAAACAGCTGGACGTGTCCTGGAACAACGCTTTAGACGCTCTGAGCTCGCTGTCCATAAACTGGCCGTCCGTGAACATCAAAGGACAAAGTCCCTTAAAGATGCTCGATCACATTTCTACTCCAACCTCATTAATAACAATCATGGCAACCCAAAGCATCTTTTTTTCCACCATAAATATTCTTTTTCAGATCTAAGGTCAACAACATCCGCTCTCTGATGTCCAGCTCTTCCTCTCTGCCTCCTCCTGTCATCGACCCTCTGTCAAGGAGCTCGTCGTCTCTACTCCATTTTACTGGTGCCAAGCAGAGCCACATTAAGGAAATCCTCAGGAAGATTATTAACTGTACTTCAATTTCACACTGCACTAGGTCCCGAGACTATTTGGTCATTGAAAATCAACACACTAGCACTGAGACTGGGAAACTGGCTTTTAAATATTACTCTCCACACAAGTGGAACAACTTGCAGAAAATAGCAAAATTAGACGAGCTAATCCCACTTAATCATTTTAAATCTCTTTTAGCTGACACAGGGCGGTGTGAATGCACGTCTTTTAATTGAGCTTTAACTTTTATGTGCATGTATTGCTTTTATTGCCTAAATATGTTTCATGTTATCTGTTTTTATACATCGCTTTTATTGTTTCTTATATCTTATGTTGCTTATTGCTTATCTGTCCATATTTGCTTTTTATATTTGCCGATTGTTTCTTATATTCTATAATTGTATTGTATTGTCAGTGCGTCCTTGAAAAACAGAGCTTCCTCTCAATGGTGTACACTGTATAAATAAAGGTTTGAATGACTGTATGAAAAAGAAGAAACTCTGAACTTGTGCCCTGGACCCCATTCCCACAGCTCTGCTGAAATCATACATCCCCATTCTCAGTCTCCTGATCATCCAAACTGTCAACCTCTCCCTTGAAACTGGTAGTGCTCCATCTGCCCTTAAGGTCACAGTCATCCGCCCCCTCCCCTCAAGAAGCCCACCCTGGACCCAGAAGTTCTTGCCAGCTACAGACCTATCTCCAACCTCCCTTTTCTGTCAAAAGTGTCAGAGTAGGTGGTTGCTTCTGAGCGTCAGGACCACCTTAAACACAACAACCTATTCACCTCCACACCACCATTGGACTGTCAGACTTCAGTGGTTTCAGTCCTACCTTTCCAGTAGGACTGAGTATGTCTCATTGGGAGGATGCAGGTCCAGATCGCTACTTATCACATGTGGTATTCTGCAAGGGTGCCCCACCCTGTTAACCCTCTACATGCTCCCTTTGGACGTGTCATCAGCAGACTGGAATGTCTTTTCATTGCTACGCTGATGATACCCATCAAAACCGCCCCAAGCCCTTCTGCAGGCATGTCAC
Organism: Thunnus thynnus; assembly: GCF_963924715.1. Lineage (NCBI taxonomy): Eukaryota > Metazoa > Chordata > Actinopteri > Scombriformes > Scombridae > Thunnus > Thunnus thynnus. Next base: position 4,723,777 of record NC_089536.1, on the reverse strand, counting down.
GCCTCAGCACCTGTCTTGAGGAGATAACGGCCTGGATGAGCAAAAATTTCCTCCAGTTAAACAGCCAGGACCTCCCTCTTTCCTCCTTAGTCACTAATCTGGGTGTTAGGTTTGACCCTCAGCTGACTTTTGATGACCATATAAGACATCTATGCAAAACCTCTTTCTACCATCTCAAAAACATTTCTAAACTCTGCCCCTCTCTAATCCTGTCAGAGAGAAACTTGTTCGTGTCATTATCTCCTCAAGACTGGACTACTGCAACGTGCTCTTCACATGGATCCCTGACAGGAGCATCCAGAAGCTCCAGTACATTCATAACAGCACTGCCAGGATCCTGATGAGACTGCGAAAGCACAACCACCAATTCTGTTTTCATTGCCTGTCTCCTTCAAGATTGACTTCAAAGTCCTGCTATTCACATACAAATCCATCACTTGACATGCGCCTCCCTACCTACAGGAACTGATCACACCACTAACCCCCACCCACACCTTCAGATCTGCCAACAGCTTGCTTGCTCCTCCAGTACTAAGCTCAGCACTATGGGGGATCGAGCCTTCTGCTCTGCTGCACCACACTTGTGGAACAGCCTTCCTAAACCATCTGAGGGCAGCACAGACCCTAGTCTATTTTAAAAAAGGCCTAAAAACCTTTTTATCCAGGGAGGCTTTTTCATCTGAACTCTTATTACTATTTTCTTTATGTTGTGTGTTCTGTGTTTTTAAAACTGTAGCACTTTGGGTTTCACCATGAATGAAAAATGAGGTACATATTAAATGTATCACTATTATTTTATTATTTATCTTTTCCTTTTCAGTAACACACATCAAGCAAAAACATTTCTACTGGAAAACCCTCTGCTCACCACAATGCCTGCTCTCTATCACAGAGAATGAAAAGCATAAAAATGGCAACCCATATATGTTAATCCTTCCCAATATACACTTGAGTCTCCATAATTATCAATATGATGATACAATTGTTTTACTTGTGTCTGCTACAGTTACTTATTGTATTTCAGATTTCTCTGTAATGCACTTTGGTGAACACATTTTTAAATGTGCTCTATAAATAAATTTGACTTGACTTGTATCACAAAGTGAATGAAAGAAGGTAAACTTCCTGTTACATTGGGAATATAGTTAAAACATGATACAACTTGATCACATACAGTATGATATCCCCTTGTGTCAAGCTTAGATCTAGCTTAAAAGTCAGGCTATCTTGGCCTCTGGTGCATCAGTTTGCCATTATTTTTTTTTTTAATAAGCTCTTGGGAGTCTTTAACTTTATGAAAGTGCAATACTTAATCAATGGAGTGTCTCTTTAAGCTCATCTTGTTTTTGGAGTCAATGTAAGTTAGTTTTGATAAGATCATCAGTCAAACACATAAATGCAAAATGTGCCACCAACACTCAAGATGTCAAAATGACTTAAAGACTACATGCTGAAGTCATTTCCTGTGCTCTGTCAGCGTGTTCACCTTTAACTCTTTCGTTATTATCATGGATTTGCTGAAGAACAAGATAATATGAAAATCCGGGTGGCAAAAACCAACCGATGTCAGCTGCTTATTTCTCTCAGTAGGAGAAGTGGAACTATTGTGGTAGAAGACTCTTTCTCTTCTTTTGTTTCTTTATTAAATAATTCCAATATGTGACCAATAACTATCAAGTGAATTATTGTGTTTTACCACAGTGATACAAAAATTCAGTTTTTGACACAATTTATTGCTGACTTCTGTAGAATTTACTTACCCCTGAAGGCCTTCGTGCTCCATCCATTGTCATCTAATGTCTCTGAGAGACCAAAGTCACAGAGGAATGTGTCTCTGCAGTCTGCAGACAGCAGCACATTGTCAACTGGAATAAAATCAACACGCAGGATTTAGAGAGACAGCTTGTTTTCATTTGGTGCTCATTATGAAACAGTTGACTGAGAAATGAGGAGGCTGTCAGAGGCTGTCAGAGTGATGGGTACACAGGAGGCCAAAGCTCCTGAACAGCCATCCTGAGGCTGCATAAGGTAACATCTCCAAAAATAAAGCATGCACACACTTTTTTTCCACCTCTTTGTGAAGATCTAATATGATGAGACTGGTTAATTTGATGGTTGTTGACTGAACGAAACCTGCTCGCAGCGAGCTCAGAGGACAATGGAGGGGCCTAATTTGAGCGAGCCCCTTCCTACTCAATCCTCTCAGTGGGGATTACTGAGGGTTTAGGGGTGAGGTGTCAGTTTAGGATTATGGACCATCACTGCGAATGTCTGCTGACAACCAGTAGCTAGAGGCTTTACTAGGCTCCCTCCCTCCCTGTAAGTATTGCTGATAATATCAAATCCACTATCACGACAATGAAAGATGGGACACGGTGGGGTCTCACAACTAACCAAACAAGGTAAAGTTGGAGTCCATAGCCTGTATATACATATATCACACAACATATGAGTATATGAATATATTAGTATATATAAGATATGAGTACATTTTTTAAAAATACATGATACACTATAAAAATACAAGACTCTAAAATGTAGAGAAAACACAGTGAATGACCTTTTGTTTGTAAAATATTCCATATAAAATACATAAAAAAATACTCCATTGCAATGAAAGGTCCTTCATTCAAAAGTACAGAGGTATTATCAGCACATAGTAGTTAATATTTACTATGAATAATTGCCCTTTGAAGAGTTTTATATCACTATTTATATATAATATTAATGGATTATTATTATTGATACATTAACATGTAAGCAGCATTTTAATATTGTGGCTGCTCAAGGAGGAGATAACCATAACAAGTTTATGTACTGGGTAGTTAAATGCATCATAAGAAGATAAGATATAATGTCATTGGAAAGGAAGTATGAATCAGCATTAAAAGTAAATATTCAAGTTAAGTTCCTGAAAACTTAAAGCTGCATTAATTACATGTTGTTGTTTTTTTGCCATTTGAGAGCAGGGCAACAAGCTAAATTATCACATTATAAAGTTGATATGGTGAATGTGTTAGCAACATTAGCAACATTAGCATTCATTTAGAGTCACGTTTCGAGCCACCTGACAAAGTAGTGGAGTAGAAGTAAAATGTGGCTCCTGTCAGCCCTCTGGGAGAAATATTTGGCTCTTTAGCTGCTAAATGCTTCACTATGTTCACCAGCTATTTGCTAACTGTGTCTGTCTTTCATTTCTTGCTGAGCAGGTAGTGTACAGTGGGGTTTTTCAGAGCTTTGTTGCTGAGAACAGCTTCCTGCTACTGCTGGAAATTAGGTTGATGAGAGTTGTGAGAGACAATCAAAACATTGAGCTGAAAGATGCTAAAATGCTCCGTAAAGCTGCGGGGAACTGCAGAGTTGGCTGATAATTCTCTGAGGTTACTTCACTACTCCATCCTTTCACATTACAAATACTCATTTGATCCATTATTGACATAAAAATATTGATTAGGGCAGCTTTAAGTACAGGACTTGAGTAAATGTTCCCACCACTGCTTTTATTTGCCTTACCAGAGATGCCGTTTTTGTATTAGAACTAAACGCTTAGATTTAATCTTCTGTTCTAAACCATGATCCTACCTTTGACATCCAGGTGCAGGACCTTTCTGTGGTGCAGGTGTTCCAGTGCCCCCAGTGTCTGATGAAGGTAGTGCAGGGCCAAATCCTCAGGTAGGGTTTTCATCTCTTTTAAGAGCTGGGCCAAACAAGCTGAAGTGGTTCGGACAAGTGCGGTTACATTATAAGACTACTCAAACTACACATTTACATTTCGTTACATTCTCATTATGATAGAGTATTTGTGTTATTGTTGACTTTACCTGGTTTCAAGTCCATGAAGAGCATAACGTTCAGCCCCTCCCTCACAGCCCCGAAGAGCTCCACAACACGAGGAGAGTTCAGAGTGCTCCACGTGTTCACCTCCTCTCTGCTGAAATGACTCAGTGGAATCTGAGATAAGTGGACATCGATGAGCTCACAAAACATTTCAGCAATTTTTAACTTGATCATCATTTCTGAGCTCAATCTATAAGGGGAATATTGTTTAGAAAGCTTTGGGTGGTGCGTATCTGGATTTTAAGTGACTCATTCTTTCTTGGCTCACCCTCTTGGCCGCACATTTGAATCCAGTCCTTCTGTCCCGAACACAGAATACATCACCGTATGAGCCGTTCTGGATGTGGTTTTGGATGTGATATTCCTCTCCCTCCCTGTACTGAGAACTATTGGGCTGGAGTTGCTTAAGGATACAAAAGAAACACATTGAAAGCATAAATGAGAAACAGGCTGAAGGAAAAGATGGAGCAGCTAAAACATAAAATCATAAGGTCATGGCAAATGTTTCCTGTCAGTTGTCAAAGGAAAAATACCCACTGCAACCGAACGGCAGCTACCACGGCTTGAGGCTGAAGCCGATACTGATGTGTCTTAAAGTGCAATTCCACCAACGGCCACTAGATGCTCCAACAGACTTCCATTCAAAAAGTATCAACGTCCCTCTACAAATACTCATTTTTTTTCAAGAGTCATTATGGTCTCAATCTCTAAATTCAGATCATCTAATAAGTGTGCTGGTGCTCAATTTGGAAATTATTGCTCTGTTAATAAGAGTTGAAGACTTATAGTAGCTTTGATGGCTGCCGTATGGGTGTTGATTGACAGCTGTGATTGACAGCTGGCTCACCTGCTGCTCTCCCTGGCTCTGGGACTCGCACTGAGTCGGACTATTGTCATAATATTTCACTAAGTTTAATGTTACTTGATTATGATACCTGCCCTGTTAGCACAATTAAGCTAAAGTAGCTAACGTTAGCCCAACAAATAGGCAACTGTTATGTTCACCATAACAACTAATGAGATAACTGATAAGACAAGGTTGTGTTTAGAGCTTGTTTGGCTGCCCACAAGTGACCAAAAAGTATTTTATTTTATCCTACTTTTTTACTTCTATTCCACCATATTTTATGTATGTTTTACTTCACTACTTTTATCTAATGATTGCATTGCATTATGGGCTTTTGGGACCTTTACACAGGACTAAAAATCAAGACATCTTTGCCTCTGCTGCTTCGATTTAGACCATTCTTATTTTAATATGCCTCTTGTGAATCCCTCTACTTTGAGGAAGTGCAATACAGAATTGCTGGAGTACGCCTTTAAGTAAAGAAACATGTGACTTCTTTGACCTCTGTTGTGACATGAATGATTGGGGCTAGAAGTGTGTGCCTGAAACTTATTAAGAGCAGTGTTTGGTGTTAGCTTATTATAGTTTAAGGGCATATGTTGGCATGTTAGTATCAGCAAAGTTGTGAATGAAGATAAGCTAAATGTAAATGTCTTACATGATGAAATATGAGTCCTTCATTGACAGGTACACTTTGTTTCCAGTCATTCAGAGTCTGTTTTTTCAAATCTTCGAAAAAAGGTGAAACAAAGAGTTTTGGCATCCGCATCACTCTTCCTCTCAGGCCGTCCAAAACTGTGTCAATATCGCTCACGTCAGCAAGACTAAACACACACGGAGATGTATTTACAGTGTGCAGGGGAGTGTATGTGGAGTCTGAATTTCCCAACAGGCTTTGTGCACACCCTGAAGCCCTTGTGGAACCACTGGAGAAGTCAGAGTCCCACTGACCGTGGGAGGATGAGGAGTTAAAACCGGACACTCCCATCAAGTCAAAGGTCAGATTTGACACGCTGGCTTCAACTATAAACCTGTCTCGCACTTGTATGTCATCCTCTCCGCAGTAAGATGAGTCTGACTCACTTTCATGAGTGTAAATAGATTCAGCACAGTCAGAGTCTGAGTCTCCTCTGTCATCAGTGCTGGATGTGTCCTCTGTGTCTATTGATCTGTGCTGGTCCTCTGATAGTGACACATCCTCTAATCCCCTGACACAGTCACACACATCTGCACTGCTGTGACCTTCATACACACAGGAGTGCGGGTCTGCACGGCTGCAAGGGTGTGAGACTGAGTCAGTAAACTGAGGAGGCGGCGGTATGATTTCAGTAGATGATGTCATCTCTCTGTCTGCTGATCTCAGCCAATCAATCTCCTGCACCCACAGGCCCCTGATGATCGGAGGTTCTTCCCCTTCCTCCTCGCTTTGTCGTGTCTTAATTTTCCTGCGCTGTTTCCTCTGCAGGTGGTAGTGCGGGAGTTTGGTGGCGCCGTCGAAGTCCTCGTCTTCTGTGTCACTCGTGAGTGCAGTTTCCTTGCTGAGAGGCCTGCAAATGAGATGATATATGATGTGTTTTCCAATTATTCTGATGGGATAAGGTTTTTTTGTGAAAACATGTGCAGTCGATGTCTTGTCACCCTGTGTCAGATCCATTGTGAGGTGTGTGTGTGCGAGTAAAAGTGCCTTTTTTGATACTACCACAGGGAATCACTAAAGTCAGAATTTTTTAAGGCCTACACAGGATGTACTTTGGGTCTGAGGCTGCTGTGGGTTTGACTTCTTAGTTCTAATAAAGGAAAATCTTAAAGCTACATCATACAATGATATTTTAAACAATAGTGTGATACCAACTGTTTGTGTTTGTCCCTTTCCTGTTTCAACGTGACAACGCATCTGTACACAAAACCAGCTCCATCAAGAAATGGTTTTCCCAGTTTGGCGTGGAAGAACTTGGCTGGTCTGCACAGAGGCCTGATCTCAACCCTTATCCAACACCTTTGACATGAACTGGAACATCGACTACAAGCCGACCTTATCTCCCAACATCAGTGTTGGACCTCACTAAAGCTCTTGTGGCTGAATGGGAGCAAATCCACTGCAGCCCAGTTCCAACATCTGGTGGAAAGTCAGCAAATTGGTTTTGACAGAGCTAATATGGTCCAGATTATGTTTTCTAGTAACATAATGAGGGAATGTTGTAAAGAAACATATCTGACAAGTTGCAAATATGCTCATACAGAAGGTAAAATGTTCACTGACAACGCATTTGTTTCCCATCTGACCTTGTAGCACAATATCCGCTGACAGTAACGACAGCATTGTCAAACTTTTTTATTGTTATGTTTAGGTCCTGGTGGGGAAAGATCATATCATCATCAGAAAAAGTCTGCAGTGAATTTAAGCACAAGACTCACACACACACACGAAAAGTGTTTATTAACATCTAACTGAAACCACAATCTTTTATTAACCTTAACCAAAGTGCTTTTGCTGCCTAATCCTAAACTAAACACACATGGAACTCGTATTTGTTCTCTCGTGTCAAATTCTTGAGCTTTGTTAATAATCAAGGCAGCCAGTAAAACAGTAATATCAGTTTTTGTGGAGGATCTTATAGCAGCAGATTGGTCTTGGACTGACATATCCAATAATCACATTAGGCGTAATGTTCAGGTGTCCACATACTTATGGCCATGTTGTATGTACTATAGTATTTAGTGTGTATATTGTGAAGTACCTGTTCTTTTTAAGCAGCTGGGATCTCGAGTAGGGGCACTCTGTGTTGGAAGGGGTGAACTCTTGAAAGTCTTCTCCTGAGACAGAGATAGCGACATCTTATTAACAGAGTTTTAATTCAAAAATATGAGTCAGTTCATCAATCAACAGCCTGACGCTACTGACAGGAGGTTGTATTTGGTGCTTGAATTTTCTTGGTACGTTTACAAAAATCTGGGCTATCAGCAGCTATCATAATGGTACAATTATTCCCCAAATTCTTTCTTAAGTAGGACTGTTCAGTTGTGAATATTAATGATCTTTGGTATCTCCGCAGGAAGGAAACACAATGATTCAATTCCTTGTCTTCTATCCTGCAGGGTTTATTATTGTTAAAATAAGGAATGTGGGTAAGTTTTTCATTACTGGCTGTTTTCTAAAAGGTTCAGTCAGCGTATTTAAATTAATGGCACATTGTGCATTACTGTGTTAACAAAGCATATCGCCGCTGTTTGATAAAAACTGTGTTTTCCTTCTTTTATGAACTCGGAAAACAGTCTTGTTTGAACTTTTTGACTAGCATGAACTTTTGACTTCATTTAGCAGATTTTGGGCAGATTGCAGCAGTCAGAGGTTTGCAGATTTGAGTGGAGAGAAGGTGAAAATCCAAACATTATGAAAAAAGTGTCAAACATCCATCATGCCATGTATAGTCTCAGTGGGAAATTAACCCTCTATGCCCACTATTAGAGTAGAAGAACCCCAGCAATGACCCACATAGACCCACAGTCTTACTCTGAGCCTGTGCCACTATGGAGACGCATGCGTTCTCCTCAGACACTTCCTGCCCCGCTGTGACCACATGCTTGGCAGTGCCGTGCTGCATCACTCGACTCAGATGGGGGGTGATAGCTTGGACCAGCGACTCCTTTTCCTCCTCGCACGCTTGGCTGTCGTCCTCCTTGCCAACAAACGAGAGCTCAGATCCCCCGGTCACGATGACAAACGGAGTGTTGGAGTTGAACATCCGAGGAATGGCCATTTCTCTGTCACTGTAGCTGTGCATTGACGTTATGAGAGCTGAAGAAAAAAAAAACCCCACAGATCTAAAAGGATTCACATCAGTACAGACATACTACCACATAACTTCTGGTGATGTTTTTGGGTCAGTCATGTCCTATTTCAAGCTCTGAAAGTGGAAATCATGGCCAAAATTTTTCAAACAAAAATATTGCAGGACAAGAGTAATATATATAGGCATGAATTTGTTTCATCAATAATTTTAGTCATTAATTAGAGTTAATTTTGGTGCCACTTACTTTAAAACAATCTGTAACACCAAGAGAGATGAAAAATACAAGAAATTATATTATATTATATATTATAAATATTATATATTATGGTGATATACTGTTTGTTTTGGTCATTATTTTAGAAGGTGTGTGATCAATTGTGGTTTGAGTAACCTCAACCTATGGGTTGGGACCCCTGATGGGATCACAAGATAAATCTGAGGAGCCGAAAGATGATTAACAAGTTAAGAAAGAAAAAAAAGTAACAACTATACTTCCACAACAGAAAATGATGTTGATTATTTTTGTCTTTTTGTGGATAAATGGATAGATTTACCTGTTCAGGCTCTGAGAAGGGAACATGACTGTTTGGCTGAACTGTGTAAAACTCTTAAACATTATGCAACCTGTGACGAGGGGTCTCGAGTGAGAAATCGGGAACTACCACATTAGAGGTATCGGTCTGTAAAACTCGCCCCATCCTGCCTTCAAGGGTAAGGTTGGCAATTTTCTATATTTTTCTTATTATCAACAAATGTGTAGAGCCAAACCAGCAATGAACTGATCTACTTACAAGTATTGTGTGTGTGTATCTAACACCTGATATATCTTATTCCTCTGTGCTGTAGACCTCTGTTGTTGTCCAAAACCTATTAAAAACATATAGTCTTTGGAGCCGTTCCTAAACAAACTACCATAACGGTGCAGGGGCTCTTATAATACATCCTGATAATACATCCATGGTTGCACCCCAGAGACACAGAGGCATTTTTCACATTACATCCCTAATTCGGATAGTTAGAGATAAGGTTGAAAATCAGCCTTTAAGAAGCTGCGACAGCTCTAAACCCTAGAGTATTTTAACTGTGGTTACAATAAATTCTAGGTGTGATCATTTTAGAAACATTCAGGCATCAAACTGACCCCATAATAGAAACCACCCATGTCAGTTCAACTATAGTAAAACAGTAAATAGGTAATTGGCAAGCATCTTAATGTGGTGGCATTTGCCGTGGCCGGGTGTGAATGAACAGACACCACTAGTGAGCCTGGCAAAGTGAGTATAAATAGCATGCAGAGATTTGGCACGCTGAGAACTAGCCGCATGCCTTCCACTGGGCCGGCCAGCTGTCAGAGTCTCTCTTCCTCAGCGCTCGCCATGTCGACAGCGAACACTGAGGGATCAAAACACAGACACTTCCCACACAGAAAGACAGCACTTGTCCTGAAATCCTCACACACAGAGCCTGCGAGCGGAGGAGATAGCGTATCTGAAGTACTTCTGTTTGATAATGTAAGGAGTTTATGTGTGAACGCATGTAGAAATCAACAGGTGTCTGTTTTTACCTGCGACTCTGTAATTTTGTTATATAATTAACCTTGTTTTGAAAGACAGTGTTGAAAACAGGTTAAATAAAGAGTTACAATGAGTTATGAACATTCCCAAAGGAAACTCACTATTTTAATATGATAATTTGAACTTACTGGTACTGAGGTGACACTCTATTTAAGGCTCAATCAGTCTCCCAGGACATGCAAAGATCTACATCTTTAACACTGGTCCCACATCCCAAACAATGACAGATCCACTCCTCCCATGGTGCACTGGCAGTTCACTTCCTGTCAGCTACGCTACTCGCTTCCCAAAAAGCCACTCTGTGAGCTGAGAGTGAGGACACCTCCAGTAAAACAAAGTCAAACTGACAGTGTGGTTTAAAGTTCCAGTTTTGGTGAAATAGTGCACAAACAGAGCACACACTACCTCAGAGGGAGAATCAGTTAGTCGATCCTTTCCTTTCCTGTCTCAGGTTCAGGTGAAATCACTGCAATGGTCCTGTAGAAAAGAGGAGAAAGAAGTTTCTGCTCCTTCCTGACTGTCTGTCTCTCTAACTGTCTGTCCGTCCTGTGTCATGTGTGTATCCGCGTCCAAGTATACCGGCTTCCTGCCCCCGCAAGCTCTGTCGATTGGTCGACCATGTGTGTGAGCTATGAGCTCTTACACCTCAGTCACCCCGGGCCCACCCACACGCCCCGGTCTCCACAGATACTGTACGTGCCCTCAGTGACACTTGGAGGTCTGTCTTCTCCTTCCTTGAATGTTTCACATTTTGTTTTTACTTTAAGGACCAAATTTAGATCCAAATCATCCAGTGCATAAATGTTGTTTGACATAATCAGTCAGATTTGCTTGTGACTAAATTTGCAGGAGCAAGTTTGAATGTTTTAACTATTAAACCTCTCTAAGAGTGAGTATTATAAATCTGTGTCGAGAGTATCAACAAGAGAATAAGTGTCATGTTTCTAGATTAGATTAATGAATAAATTCACTGACTGGGCTAAATTAAAGTTATAATTAAGAGTATTTAAATACACTTACTTTAGATATACTTGAAATATAATATAATTTACATGTTCAGATGTATTATCAACATATTCTAATTATAGAATTAATTATATACATTTTGAAATAAAACATGAGAATTTATCACAAGTGAAACACCAGTTCAGATGTAAACATTTCACATAATACCGGCACATGTGACATTTACAGATATTTGTGAAATGTAATGTATAAAACATGAAAACATGAATTTCACATGTAATATCACACAGGCACAGCTGGTATTTGGACAATTTACATGTGAATTATATTTTGCATGTGAAAAATCTTTAATTTCTTTTTATAATTTTGGTAACATTATACATTATTTGATTATACTTGAGTGCTAAATTAAGACAGTTGTAACCAAGTACTTTTTAATCTTTTAATACATATTGGAAAAAAAAAATTCTACTCAAATAATAATAATAATAATAATAATAATAATAATAATAATAATAATAATAATAAGTAAATACTTAGATTGTACTCAAAACAGTACTATGGTTTTGGTACGTATGTGTTATTTTTGACATACTGATATTGTACAGTGTGTTCGCAGTAAAGTATAAGTTATATTTAATAAAGTTATGATTTAATGTATTTGAATACGCTCTAAATACAGGTCAACCATTACTTCAAGAAAGTGTACTTAAATACACTTAAATTGTAATAATTGTAACTTCATGGTGTCTCAAAACAGTAGTCACATGCACGGAAGTGTTAATCATTCATACATTAACTACAGTTTTAGTGTTTGTACAAAAATGGTGCACTTTAAGTATATAAATCATGTGTGCACATGCAAGTATACGTAGTATACTAAAATTATGCACAATTAAGTATACTTTTTTAACAATGGATCCTCTGACTTAGATGTAAAGCTTCAAAGATTCAAGCAAAAGTGTTGTTTTTAAGGAGCAAAATCAGATCACAAAGTGTCATCAAGTCAGATTTGGTTGTGACAGATTTTGCAGTAACAAGTTTGCATGTTTTACCTGTTAAACATCCCAAAGAGTGAGTATTATACATCTTTGTCATCAAGTGTCATGTTTCTAGATTATATTAATGGATAAATTCATTGTGTAATCAACTTCCAGTAAAGAAAAACAACAATAACATCTGCTAACATTGTTGCTGTTTTTACATGCGGGTGATTGGCACCAACTCATCAATGCAGGCTCGTCTCCACCAAAACATTTGCTGTCCCAAATAGAGATGACTGGAATCTATACATTCCTTTGGGAATTAACAAAATACCAGAGGAGGGAGTGTTGAGAGTGCTGTGTGTGTGTGTGTGTGTGTTTTTGTGTGTGAGTGTGTGTGATTTGGGTCGGAGGGTCCCTCTCCCTGGCAACATCTGAATGGGATCAGTGACTGACCAATAGTGAAGCTGAGGAGAAAGTTTGCTCATACGTCAATGGGTTTTTGTCACTTCAGTCCTCTCTGCTGTTGGCAGGTCAAGTCAGCTATACATAGAACTGAAAAGCCTCACCGGGGTTGTTTGAGCCTCTTTAGGTCTCATTTACTTTACAGAAAGTTATTAATTAGTTAAACTGATAAATATGTGAATGCTGATGCGGATATCTGAAAGCTTTTAATTGGTATAAATCAACAATAAAACCGAACATATTTCTTCTATCAGTCTGTTTAAAGGAACATTTTGAGGAAAAAGGACAATGTTCTTGCTGAGAGTTCGATGAGAAAACTCTCACATTCTTCCGTTAAATATGAAGCTTGAGCCAGCAGACGATTAGCTTAGCTTAGCATAAAGACTGAAAACAGGGGGAAACAGCTAGCCTGTCACTGCACTTGGCCAAAGGATAGTTCAAACATGTAACTCCCCCATAAAACCACAACAAAACGTGTTGCTTTAGAGGTGATGATGATAGGCGGCTTTTGTTATCTTTGGACAGAGCCAGACCTGCTGTTTCCACCTGTTTCCGGTCTTTATGCTAAGCTAAGCTAACCAGCTGGTGGCTGTAGCTTATTTTTAACATAATGGACAGATACGTCTGTGCGGTGTTTATCTTCTCCACCAAGTCTGGGCAACAACAACAACAACAACAAAAATACATTTCTCAAAATGTCAAACTATTACTTTAACATTTAAAGGGCACTGCTGATTTTACACATGAAGATCAGTTTATTCATCACTCAGTTGTATAACCCTCTTTGGCTTTTAAGGAGCTTTCAAGTTTGAGAAAATGACCCTGGTGACGTTAAATCTGTCTTAAAACAATAGTCAAATGTCCTAATGAACATTGAAAAAGTTGTTGCTTGCTGTAATCATCCAAAGTCTTTTTAGTACCAAATTCCCATTTTATAGTCACTATTCCTGCAATTCAACAAGTGAACTCAGTCTGAGGAAATATGACTAAAACTTTGGAAGATATTCTCTTGATTTGACTCATTTGGATGTAACCTTCAAATAAACTTTTGAACATATTTTTGCACAAAATGAGAACTGCATTGTGTCCTCCATCACTTACATTGTTAGTTAGTGCATTATGAACGGATCTTCTAATAGTCAGTATGAACAGGATCAAAGATTACAGCAAGAAAAACCTCTTCCGATCATGAACTGATGCTTCAACTTAACTTAGGTTTAGAGATGAGAGATTTAAAAGAGAAAACCTGCATTCAAACTGTTGTTTTGGTTTGAAAGACATGGGCGTTCATCTTGCAGGGATGGTCTAGTTAAAGCTGCTATTGAGTTGCATTATGGGAACTGTAGGATCCAGCATTTTTTTTTTTACCCATTCTAGGAACTAAGAGTCAGGATATCTCAGCTTCTCCTTTTTCTTTTTTTGATTTTGACTTTTCTTTTTCAAATCTGTCACACACAAATCCTCCAACTTAATTGAGATGCACCACTAAACCGCTGAAGTTCCCCTTTAAAAAGCACTTCCTAAATTAATTCAACAGTGCAAACAGACGACTCTCTACCACAGCTCTGCTTACAAAGACAGCAGTCTGTGTTGAAGAGTTGTCACATAAATAACCGTCCTGGAGATCCTTAACAATGGAGCCACACAGTAGAGAGGAGTATCTGACCTCATTTCGAGCTGAGGCAGCATGTGTTGCCTTTTGTTTTCAACTCGAGCAGAAAGTGCTCTGCGGCCACCAGAGGGCGGATGATAAAACAGAGATCCTCTATCAGCCTGGCAGGGCCGGGCTGCCAAGCTGACTGTAAAAGTGGGACAGCGGGCCTCCTGGTGTATTTACTCGGGTCGCCACAACAACTTTCTGATGACATGGAAGAGGGAGGTGGGGGTGGGGGTGGAGGGGGTAAGAGGATATGGGAGGGAGGAAGTGTGTGGGCTTGTTCTGTGAGTGTCTGCACATCCTGTCAACTGATAAACTTTGAGGATGATCTCACTGAATTTATCACATCGACCAAACTGATACTTCGAAGAACTTTATTTCACTCTGGAATATTTACCCCCCCCCCTTCCTCAAAGTTAAATCTTTCTTTTTAAAGGCTGCAAAAATTGTCCAAATCACAGCAGGGGACAAAAAAACAAACAAAAAACAGACAAGTATCTAAAAAATGGAAATTAAACTGTTGACTCAGCTGACAGAAGAGTCTGCAAATCAACGACATGTTTCACATTTTATTTCAGCATGTGTCCAATTTTAAAATTGTAAAAAGTAAATCTGATAAAATTACAATTTCCTCATGATCTGTAAATGGTTTTGAGGCCTTCAAAAAACAAAAAAACTCATGAAATACACAATTCAATAGTAGTGTTCCTATGACCTTCAACAGCTCCTTCAGTGTTGGAAAGCTCCCAAAAAGACAGAAGACTTGATGATGATACGGATCTAGAGCTGCTGCACTGAAAATAACTGGAAAGTTGACTGTGATTGCCGTTCAAACACAAACATTTTTTTTTTCCTTTAGACAAAACAAGCTAATCTCAGTTAAAAATCTTAGCGCACACACACAAACGGTATCGTCTCAAGAGTTTTTTTGTTCTCTGGTAATGGAGCGAGACCAGAATTTGTTTCCTCATGACATTACGATGTGCTTTGGCTCTTACTTCTTGGCCGCGTTTAGAGAAAATCCAGACACAGCTGTCCAAGACACAAAGTGAAAGCATATTTTTTTCCTTTCCAATGATTGACAAGACTTTTCCTCAAGCAGAAATCGGACATTTGATACCGACCAACCAGCACCTCTTAGTGAAATTTAAGAAGGCACGAGCTGTTTGTATGATCGTGTCATTTGCAGTCTTTTGTTTTAACCAAAGTAAGACACTATTTCTATCTTTCCATCTGCTTCACATTAAATTAATCTTCACTTTTTTAATTTCATAACCTCCTGTTAAATCACAGAAAAGATAAAGATGACATAAAATCAACATACACAAAAAAATCAGCTGTGTGACTTAGTTAAACTGCCTTTGATCCAGCAGATTAACAGTCATCAACTTGTGCCCTTCAAGCAAATAAAAAAACAAAATGCTGCTTCCTCAACGAGAGGGGACATGAGAATTCAAATGACTACTGTTGGACCAAATATGACACTTTAATCTCCAATTTAATTTTGCCCACAATAAGGCATCAAGTACATTCACGTTTCTCTTTAATGGAACAGCTCTGGGGCAATTACTCACTTCCAATAATAATGATCAAAAAACAGTAAAGCTGGTTGACATTTGAAGGACACAGACAGCTTTAACTTCCTGAAGCTAATTAAAGGATACGTCTGGTGATTTTGTGCATGTTTCTTATAATCAACAAATCCCACAGAAATACCAAAACTCACAGTGATTCTACTGGTGTTTCCTGTGTATCTGAAGCTCGATGTATCTTATGCTTCTGTGCAATAGAGCTACATTTTTTGTCCAAAAACTGTTAAAGACACATCAATTAACCCCTTTATTACCATGAACGCGCGCGCGCGCGCGCGCGCGCGCACACACACACACACACACACACACACACACACACACACACACACACACACACACACACACACACACACACACACACACACACACACACACACACACACACACACACACACACACACACAGTTGAAGTTTATTTTCATTGATCTCCACATACACCGTCCTGCTGCTGCTGGAGTGGATGTCTTCTCGGGTCCTCGTGGTTCCAAGTATCAGAGACCGACTCCAGGCCTGAGTCGGGTCCAAATTTTATGGGAAGGCTCGACAAAACCCTCAAATATTCTGGTGCACAGATGATCACGAAATGGGAATGATTATTTAATTTTGATGTCTTTAAGTCAGCTTTGGGGGGATATTTATTAAAGCCTGTTGAAATTACTATCAGGGGCACAAAATTTTGCATCAATGAAAGTTTTCAATTTAGCTTTTTTTTTTTTTTTTTAAAGCATTTATAGGATTTACTAAGATTACTAAAAATCTGTGGCTGAAAATAGTCCCAGACAAACACACTAGAGACTTCTATTTCAGTAACTTTTCATAAAAACTACATTTCCCAGCAGTGTTAGGATGACTGACGTCTTCGGTGGGAGCAGTGTGCTTATAGCTGACAGTGTGCTTATAGCGGACAGTGTGCTTATACTCCACAGACGGAGTAGGAAGTCAAAGTTTTGATAGACGGACCGACACGTTGTTGGTTTTGGTTTTTTAAATGAGATTTGTTGACGATAAGAAAAAGCCTCTTTCATCTGACCCTATGCAACTCTGTGGCAGTGCGTCCTTACTATACTTCCCATAGTTGTTTTCTGTATATATAGAATATGATTTCAGTGAAGGTGATGATGCTTTTTTTTTTTTTTTTTGCCAGGTGCAAAACATGAAAATACTCCTGCAAACTGTTTCTCACTTCAAGATACATTTCAGTGTCAGCTGATAACATTCCTACTTCATTAAAACATCTTAATTACCTCATGTAGCCTTGCAGCATTCAGGGGATTTTTTCATGTCTTGCACCAAAAACCAAAAATCTTCTCCACAACTACGACCAAAAATACGCAGGGGTGCAAAAACTATACACTTCCATGAATGAAAAAAAACAAACAAACAGGAAGTGGGAAAAGCCCTCACTGCCCACAGATGACATGAGCTGGAGATAGATGTTATGGATTTAAAATTGACGAACATAGTTGCACATTAGCGGGATTAAAGTCCACCATGGGGGACAAAGTCTGTCTTTCTGTCCCCAAAGAAAATGTCCCAGGTCAGCTGGGTTTGTCTGGTGCAACCTCCAGCCTGCAGGTCACATGAGTATCCGGCGGGACAGCAGTGTTTGGAGTCCGAGCAGCAGACAGCCTGCCAAAGACAAACAACAATGAGACAATGTTGATAAGATGCTGCAAATGTCTTTCCAGGCATGTGGAGAGCACGGTGCTCTCTAAGACTAATGTCATGAAAAGAAGAGTGGAACGATAAAAAAAAAAACACTAAATGGAACCACAGACAGGCGGAAAACAGGAAAGCTTACACAACTGATTACAGAGTTGCTTTGCATCATGTGACACAATGTTCACTGGTCACATTATCCACATTCCAGAGGAGGCAGAAGAGCTATCACATCAAATTATGTCACTATAATACTCATGAAATCAATTTTCCCCACAAGGAAATGATCGAGTGAGAGGTCAGAGTGATGTATGAGCGTACCCTGGGTGTGGGGCAGCAGGCCCACTCTGCTGCTGAGATCTTACAGCACGTTTCTTGCTCGGGGCAGTGAAACTTCCCCGTGCTGTCACATGGTACGTCAGCCTTGCTGTCTCTCGGCTCGGGACGTACCACTTCGCTCTGAGGGAGGGTGTTTATGAGCACGTCGTGCTCCTTCTTCTCGCACGTTCCCGTCTCCATGTTGCAGGTGTAGCCCTGAGGGCAGCAGTGCTCGTGGTCGGCACAGCACACGGCCTGAAGAGGAGACGGAACGACACGTCAGCGCTTTCCAACACATTTAAACGTGAATTGGTTTAACAGTTAATGGTGTGGCCAGTCAGTTCTGTCCCCTGGTAGGGTTGTGAATTTAAAACCACAATGTTAAAGCCTCCTAATCTTGTTTCTTCAGTTGGATGTTGTTCTTTTCTCTGTGCAGAATGATGTATGTTTGTTTTCATCTGCTGAGGGAGGAAAGTTTCTCTGTTCTCATCTTAAATCTCAGTTTAACACATGTATTACAATCATTATTTGTCACATCTTTACTAGTTTGGATAATTTTGGTCCGGTATGCGACTTTGACGACTGTGATGTGGAAACTTGAAGCCTGCGGTGCTCAGACACTGAAAATGGACTTTACAGTGAAGGAGGAAACATCTGGTGTCCAGCAGTTTAACTTTGGTAATGAAAAATGTTTACATATTCATAGATTCTGGATTTTTTCAGTGAGGGAGCAGGAGTAGATGTCATTTAAAAAGGATTTTAACTTGTCAGCTGAACGTACACGGTATTTTGTTTAGAGCTGCGACGATTAGTCGAGTGACAGAAAATGAATTGCCGACTATTTTAATAATCGATTAATCGTTTTGAGTCAGTTTAAGAAGAGAAAGTGAATATTTTCTGGTTTCATTAGTCCTCTATGACAGTAAACTAAATAT
This sequence comes from Thunnus thynnus, assembly GCF_963924715.1. NCBI lineage: Eukaryota > Metazoa > Chordata > Actinopteri > Scombriformes > Scombridae > Thunnus > Thunnus thynnus. Next base: position 4,705,153 of record NC_089536.1, on the reverse strand, counting down.
CTTTGGGCTGTGGACTGTTGATCGGGATAAAAGAAGGCTTTTTAGGTTGCATCTTTGGCTTTGTGAACCAGTGGTGGATATTTTTCACCATTTTCTGACGTTTTAACCCCTTTTTATAGAATTTTCACCTATTCGGCACACCCAAATGGAAAAGCTTATAACAGAAGAACTGTAAGGCCATGATGCATGTATCAGGCTTCATTTGACAAGTGACATCTTCTAGTTTCTGGAAATGTGTTTGTTTAGCATGTGGCTAAAACACAAACAAAACTACATCAGTTCAAATAAGCTCGTCTATAATGAGTCATATTTGAATAACAATAATTAAGACATGCTTTATACCAGAACTATGCAGAACACCATAAACCTTCTACATTTTGTCAACCTGTAGACCTCTAGGCCTAACCTTATGGGAGCTGGGGAGTTTTTAGTTTGTGGTGTCACTGAACCTCTCCAATCATCTCCAATTGGCCAAATTGTGCCAGTTGCTTTGACTCATTACTGCGTGATGCTGCTGCTAACAACTGGCTTAAGCTGGTCACCAGCAACCCAGTGGATGTTAAAGGGTTAAAGACGATTCATTAAGAAAACAATCAACAGATTACTTGAAAATGAAAGTTTTTGTTTGGTTGTTTGTATTTTTTAAGGAATAAAAAGTAGGATTTTCCAGCAGGAACGAAGGGACTAAACTAACAAAACTACAGTAATAAAGACCTACTGTATATGTATTCATGTTGTGAAACAGGAGGTTAACTGTTACTCATTTTACATGGAAATGGTCTTCAGCCACGCAGCCAACTGTGCTTCGATTCCTGAGAAAAAGATCAATAAACATCAGCGCTTTTTAAAAGAGCCACTATCTAATCAGACGGGACTTTCACCACCACATTTTGATCAGTGTTAACTCAGCGTTTATGCATTTTAAACCCAACAGAGCTTCCTCACAGTTACATAAATACATGCTCTTACATCAAATTAACCTCCCGACATAAACAGGAAGTCAGTGCTGTACATACTTTGACCAGAGGGCAGCATCCCCACTCTCCTGACTGCAGTTTGCAGCAGGTCGTTCCTGAAGCGCAGCTGCTCTTGTCGTCACATTTAACGTCTGTGACGGCGCCCGGCTCGGTCATGGCGCTCAGTTTGGTGAACCAGGGGATAACGTGGGGGCCCTTTGAGCAGGAGGACCGGTGGGGTTCACAGGTGTGACCGCTGGGGCAGCAGTGGTTTCCATCATCACAGCAGACTGCCTGAGGAGCAGGAAAGGTTACTCTGTCGTTTCATAGATTCATAAATTCACAATCACTTTCAATGAGTGTGAGGTACTCGGGATAATCATACACTTACTTTCAGCAGAGGGCAGCAGCCCCATTTGTGGGTGTCCTTCATGAAGCAGCAGGTCGTGTCCTCAGGGCAGCTGGTTTGGGCGTCGCACATGTTCTTGGCCGGCCGAGCTGGACTGCCAACAGCCTGTCTGGGAACCTTCTGCAGGGCTGGTATCTTCTGGAGCCAGGGGAGGCTGCGTTCACCGAGCTTGTCACAAGTCTGCTCAGCCACGTTACACTTGTAGCCTTTGGGGCAGCAGTGCTCATGATCGTTACAGCACACAGCCTGGAAAATACCGACAGAAATCCCTCTAAGTGTCCGATTTTCAGTTCCACGGATGTAAGAAACTAGCGGGGAGCCGGGGAGATTTTATGCAACATAACTTTCAACAAATGACATAAAACTTAAAGAATGCCCTGCTAATATATTCCTGCTCCTCTTCTGTCCAAGAAACCAACATCTGTTCAGATGATAAGAGTGTTATACGACTGGATCCATGTGAAGATTTAACACTCTGATCTCCTATCTGGAAAAAAACCTTCAACACTGTTAAAATGTTGCTCTTTTAAAAAGAAAAGCTGTTTTATTCCACTGTCTTTTCTTCTTCTGTGATCTACAGCATCTAAACATCAGGATGAGTTTAATGTTCCTCAACATACAAACACAGGAGTCTCCTGGATCATTTAATAATAATAAAGGTTTATATTAGTTAGTTTTAAATTCATTATTAGTTATTTTCAATGTAGTTTCTGGAAGATTGTTTTTTTAGCCATGCTATCAGTGACTCTACAGACGAGACTCAAATATCTCAACTACTATTGGATGGATTTGGCGCAACTAATGATTTTCATTATTGATTAATGTGTTGATTATTTTCTTGATTAATTGATCAGTCGTTTGGTCTATAAAATGTTTTTCCAGGAGCCCAAGATGCAACCTTAAATATCTTGTTTTGTCCACAACCCAAAAATATTCAGTTTTCACATAGAGAACTAAATAAACCAGACAATAATCACATTCAAGAAGCTGGAATTCACTAATTTTACTATTTTTTCTTTAAATAAAAAACAAACTAACAAACAAACAAAAAAAGATTAATTGATTTAAATACTTTTCTGTTGATGGACATTAAGCCAGTCAGACGCAAACTCAAAACACTTCAACATCACAGCTGGAAACTAAACATCACGGCGTCGCTGCAGAATCTGAGAGTAAAGTGATTAAAACTGCTGAAAGTGTAATCTGTAGTTTCACCTCGCTGTGACTGCTGCACGCAACGCTCCACACACAGACTTGCACCTTTTTTTAAAATCAAAGAACAAGATATTTTTAATACAGTTGTTCATCTGATTGAACAAGGAGAGTTTTATGTCCATCCAAGCTTTGAAAGTCATCTAACATCATCTATACAGGAAATAAACTTTTAAGCCTAAAATAACTCCTCCAACGTCTTTAACTCTATTACAGTTGACAAGAAACACAATACCCATCATCAACATCCCTTCAAATGCTTTCCTTTAACCGTGGAGAAGACACTGACCTGAGGTAAGGGGCAGCAGGCCCACTGTCCAGAGTTCTTCTTACAGCAGGTGGTGCCTCGCGGACACATCGTCTGCTTGTCGCATTTCTCGTCCTGCAGCTCCGAGGTCAGAGCGGGGACTTTTGATGCCCAGGGGACGGACGGTAAGAGGCCCGACATGTCGTCACAAGTTTCAGCCTCCAGGTTGCAGACGGTACCGTGAGGGCAGCAGTGAATGTGGTCGTCACAGCAAACGGCCTGGCAGGTAAACAGAATATAAGGATATAAAGGGGACATAACATGCTTTTTGTGATTTCCTGTCACATATATGCTGCTATAATGTTGGATGTCGATGTTAAATAAGGAGTTTTTAACTGTAAATCATGCAAAGATATTCCTGTAGAGCCCCAGAATATAAATATAGAGATCTGGAAATGTGCAGAATACGTCTCCTTTAAAGTATGTATCATAAAAACTTGCAGCTCCACCTACTTATATCGGCTTGATAATCGACTGATCGATTAGCTACTCACTAAAAGTTTAAGTTCAAAGTATGAAATAAATAATAAAAAGCTCTAAAACAGGAAAAACTAGCACTGCTTATGATTTAAAGATTCCCTCCAGACATGTTTTAAGACATAAAAAACTCTGCTTTGAATAATAATTTGTGTCTGATGCGGTTTTTCCACAAAAAAAGTTTGATTAACTAGTCAGAAATTCATAAAATGACGTCTCCTCTTTCTCCCTCATTAAAAACAAAGAATCTATGAATATGCAAACATATTTCATTTGAATAGTTTCACTGCTGGACGCGAGACGTCTCATACTTCACCAGAGGCTTCGAGTTTCCACATCACACTCGTGTAAGCTGCAAACCGGACCGCCGTCGGCTCCGGACCGGTTATGATGTCATAAATCACGCTCGTATCTAAACGCCTTAAACTCAAAAGATTTACGGTGAACGAAGAGAAACTTTCAGCAGATGAATGTGAAACAAATTCTGCTCATAGATCATTCTGCACAGAGAGAGAGAGACGAGAACATCATCCAACTGAAGGAACAAGAAAAAAAAAAGACGCATTTTTGAGTGAAAGGAGGCGTATATTAAATCAATATACTATAAATGTGTGTTAAACTGCAAAAATGTAATAAATTATAGGTGATTTTTAAGTAAGCTCACGACATACAGTGAAGACAGCGGGAGATTTGTGTGATTTAAACGGCTGCCAGTAGAGATTAGCCTTCACTAAACGCACCAGATAACAAAACCTGGAGTGTAAAAAAAAACACTTAAATTGTGGATTAACCTTCACAGCGTCCCCATTTACTCACTTACCTGAGGCAGTGGACAGCAGGCCCAGCCTCCACTGGCGGTCTTGCAGCAGGTGGATTTTCCTGGACAGGATGTGGATTTGTCACACTTGCTGTTATCGCTCAATAAGGGGAAGACGGGTACGTGTCCGAGCCAGGGCATCACGGCGCTGCCCGTAGGATCGTCGCACGAAGAAGCTGCCAGGTTACAAATGGTGCCGTGAGGACAGCAGTGCAGGTGGTCTTCACAACACACGGCCTGCGGGGAGGAGAAACAACTAATTAGCATCTTATATTTATTAATTAGAATAATACAAAGCCTGTCTGTGTGATTTATGGGCTGGTTTTTCTGAACAGCGCTTTAATAACCTGGTGTCGACCTCCGTTAATAGACGCCGAAATTGAAAACAAGCCAAGACCGAATAAATGATCGTGTTACTTTTACTTCTACACACTTTAGCAGAGTGCTGCAACAAAACAAATTTCCCTGAGTGCAACTGAACAACTATAAAGACCGTCCATCAGCGGAGAGGCTGCTTGTGGAGATCACCGACAGCTATAAGTCAAAACGCCACAGACAGGAAATGAATCACCAGCTTTAGTAATCAGTTCTGTGCAGCTGGACAGAAAGCCAAACACTGATTCATACACATTAGTATGCTGGTACCTTAGGTAAGGGGCAGCAGGCCCATTGTCCCTGTGATGATTTACAGCAGGTGGTTCCGTCGGCGCAGGCCACAGAGTCGTTGCAGGGAACGGCACCCGCTGAAAGATTAGCAGAATTATTATTATCGTCAATGCACACATGAGCAAACTGTTCTCTAAATACTAATCAGTTGACTGTTTTATAATGAGTCATAGTGCTGAAACTGTTAATTAACTGACAGACAACAACTTTTTGATAATTAATTAATCATTTAAATAACTTATTAATGTTAAACAGTCCTGTGTTACAGCTTCTCAAATGTGAGAATTTGCTATTTTTCTCATTTACATTTTACAGACAAAATGAAACAAATTATCTACAAAAATGTATTGATAATGACTGAATCGTTGCAGCTCTTGTTCGTTATTCCTGTTATCACGAAACATAAACAGCATCACAGCCAGAAACCAGACGACTACAGTATAACCTTCACACCACAAGTCATCAAAACGTAATATATGGAGCAAACAGCATGAATATCTTGTCACTGTTTGAGGTAATTGTAACTTCCCTCTAAAACTAAACAAAAAGCCTAAAACTGCTCCACCAACAATGAATTTAGGGTGAAGTGGATGATGTAGAGCATCTGCACAACCTTAAATCAAGATGCTAGAGACACCGATTCAATTGTAATTAAATATTTACAGAGTTTGATCCGGAGCATCTTGGAAACTCTTGCCTCCAGACGAATGCAAGGTGTGTCTGAGTGTGTTTACTTGTGCATTAATATCCCTGTTCTGAGTCTTATCCTGGTTCTGATCATATTCGGGATATGACCTTTACATGGAACATGAAAAACCTGGTTCATCATATCCTGGTAGACACGATCATAACATCTCAGCTTCTTTCTTCCAAGGATGAGCACAGTTTAGTTTCTGGCTGTCTGCATCACCAGTCAGACTTTATTTCAGCGTATTGATCATCATTCAGCATCATTTTATTGTTATACTGACTGATTACTATATAACTTGTATTGATGAGAATGATCAGAAACCTGGATAAAGTGTTAATCTTATCAACACATATCCGGGATGCTAGCGTGCATGTAAACACGGTCGCTAACTCCCCCCGGTGACGGTGACTGTCACACTCTCACCTTTGCTCTGAGCCGCCAGCTGCTCGGTCACAGCTGCAGGGATCTTAACGGCCATGGAGGTTTCTCCCTGAGCGGACACACAGGTGCTGTGAGGCAAGTCGCACTCTGTGCCTGCAGGGCAGCAGTGGATGTGATCTGAACAACAAACAGCCTGGAAGAAAAGAGGAAAGTAACAATCAGTGTCAATATAAGGCTGAATTGATGCTTTTCAGCTCCCAATTGAGCGGTTTATTGGTTTGTGTCTGTGCTGTAGCAGTATTTAGATCCATATACAGTAAAGTTACCTGATTCATACTAATATAGAGCCGATATTTACGACACAACTTCAAAAATAATGTGATTTGTGCTTTAATTAATCAGATATTTATTGATAAAGAGCTGCTATGATTGGGTTTGATCATTTTCAGGCACAGAATTGAGTGAACAGTGATGTCATAAGAATATCTTTATCTTTAAGTATGTTCTGCATTGAACTTGATGCCAATTATATTAATTTTCCAAATGAAACTCTTTCTGAGACTACACTGATACAACATAGTTATAAACTGTTCAACAATTCTCAACAAACACAACATCTGATCAGCAAAAACTAGACTTCCCCAAATAACCCAACAAATTAGACGGAGGAGCTCTGACCAAACTGGGTCCTGCGGGCGGTGTTGCTAAAATATTTTTTAAATGAGTTACAAAGTCAAGTTAAATTTAGTCTGACTGACCGGATGTAGAGTGTGGGGGATAAGCCGACTATTTCAATCTGCTCCCCTTCCGCTGTCTGCGTGTGACTACGGGAAACGACAACAACCTCTGAGCTAGCAACCTACGCGCTGAAAATGGCAAGTTATGTTTGTCTTTTTATATCAGTGCAAGGCGTATCACGTAGTCGACATACGGATTTAGCTATTCTAATGCCATGACTCATACAAGTTCTCATCCCGACACTATTTTGCAGGGGGCAACGTCGCTGCATCCTGGGCTGTGATTGGTTGAAAGAAACATGCCAGAGAGTTTTTTAGCTAGCTTTAACATTAGCTATTACTATTTTTCAAGCTATCATCTCATCAATATGAATCTACTTCTACCTCTAATATCAAGAACTTTAATGCAGACTGTTATATAGACTGTGGAACTGAAGTATCATGAACACAGAGGATCTGTACACTTAATTATAGTTCAATAATTTAGAATAAATCAAAAGAGAAGGAGCGCTTGCAGACAAACAGAAGGGATCAGTGATTAGTTGTAGGTATGCACGTTCACGGCTCATTTATGTTTCTGTCTGGCTCGTCTGAGTCGGTCCACGACCACATAAGAGTACATTCACTGAAAAATGTTGGCGACTTTCCTCAAAGGAGAGAGGAGGTAAGGTCTGGCCAGAAACTCTCTAGATTTGTCTGGGTGCTTTAAAAAAAAGTCGATAAAGTGGTTTTAAAGTTGGAAAGAGAAAAGAAAGTTGCTGAATTGGCAACACGGCTCACGGGAGCTGGTTTGGTTTGGATGGTGATGTCTGCTGTATTACTGGAGGAACTTACACTGGGCATAGGACAGCAGCCGTATGTGCCGTTTTCATTCTGGCAGCATGTGGTCTGATCAGGACACGCCGATTTCTTGTCTGGACACTCGACTAACAGGATGAAGAGACAACAGACACAGGATTCAATGATCGATACTTGTTTCCTTTTCATCTTTTTAGTTCTAACACTGATGTAAATTCATTCAGTGGGGCATACATGTTAAATGAATATAAAACCTCTCTACTGTGATAACTGCTTACCGTCATTTGAGATAGCCGGGATCTTCTTCAACAGCGGCACTCGCATCTCACCAGACTTGCAGACTCCATGCTCAAGGTCACATATTGTGTTGCTAGGGCAACAGTGGAGGTGATCGCTGCAGCACATGGCCTGGGCATGATTAAAATATCAAACACAGAGTGAGTCAAAGAATGTAAGTTTGCTGTTTTTGCACACAAACACAACCACATTCAGTTCAGTGTTCTCAGATTCAGCTTCAATCTCTCATCATGAACCTTTATCTCATTCCAATAAAACCCACAAACCAACATGTATGTCAGTATTGCCGCATCCTCACCACACCCATGTTGAAATATTCCAGAGAGCATCATAAGGGCAGCTGTGAAATGACAACAACTGTGTGCACACTAATGTTGCATTAAATTCTCATCATATTGCATTGAAACATGAATATATCAAATTTTAAGCAACAACACAAAGGCTTCCTGATAAAAGAGCAGTTGGCTTGGCGTCGTTGTTCCTGTTTGTACATGATCTGAGCCAACGTTTCAGATCCGCCAACAAGGTGTTTTCGTTTTCTCTGGTGTGATATAGTTACACAACTTGATAATATGTTTCTTTGCCTGGTGGGTATTATATTATATTATGAAGATGTAGTGTGATTAAAACTGCAGCGTATAAGTGTAAGTTTGCTGCTTCCCAGCATGAGTGCCTGTGCATGTCGACACAAGCATACTGGGACAGTAATTTAATACGTGATATTAAATGTTACTGATCTAACAGACGGGTTATTGCTTGTGCAACATTCCTGTGCCTCTTTAATTTTGTTATTGGTGTAATAAATCCCAAAGACACTTCATGCCTTCAAGTCATGTTTAAAACATTTGAATCACAAGTATGACCCAACACAGCAAAATAAGAATCATATTCATTTTGGGTTCTACGCCAAAGTACTGATTAGTCTATCAAACTGCTGTTTTCAAAGAGTAAAAAGTCTTGAATTTCTTTAAGAAAAGCAGTTAGTAACACACATTTTTTTCATAATGGATCCACAACTGCTGATGTAGCTGTAATATTTACTTGTTTAGTGTTTTTTTGTTACTCATATCAATAAGCTTGTATTTTTGTTCTTATTTGCATTTTGCATGATTTTTTTTGTGGGCATCACAAAAAAAAAAAAATCTGTTTTTGTTGATTGAAGATACAAATTTAGGAAAAAAAAGGGAAATTTCAAGTCAATTATTGTCCAGTTTTGTTGTTTTGTTTTTAAAAATACAAGGACTGTAGTCTGCTGGTCTGCTGGTCGATTAGTTGGTCGATATGCTCTCATCCGACTAAATTCTCATTGGTCGAATATTCTACGTGTTATTTCATAAGGAGAAAAGTGCTACATCAACAGCTTTCCAGGATTCCAGGTGTATTCAAAACACCCCCGTTGTTTTCACAACTTTGAACTCGCCCAACTTAATGGGGACTGCTGGGTCTAACTGTACTCAACGTTTACTGAATCTGTGGTTCTCCATAATGACACAACGAGAACCCCCCCCCAATACATAATTATTAATTTGTAACTAAAATCTTAAACCCCGGCCAAACTGGCATAAGTAACATATATCATATATTCTCTTTGCAACAGTGTGTTGAATGGCTGTAACAATCAATTACTTTCATTATTGATTTCTTATACGATTATTTTTTAAATTAAGTCGATTCATTGTGGAGTCTACAAAAGTGCCCATAACAATTCTCCAGAGCCCAAGTTGAAGTCTTCAAACTGCTTGTTTTATAAGACAAATTGAACAAATTGATTTGATTTACAATGATATAAAACAGCAAGAAGCAGCAAATCTTCAGATAATTTGTAGATAAACTCTTTGCTCATCTACTTAAGTGTAATTACAACAAAGTCATGCTTACGTTTGGGTAGGGGCAGCAGCCGTAGTCTCCACTAGTTAGCAAGCAGCAGGTGTAACTGTCTGGGCAGCTGCTTCTTCCACCAGGACACGTCACTGAACCCACTGGAGAAACTGCAGAAACATGAAGACCACAGAGAGAAATATGGCCATTAATTATTAGTACAGTATCATCAGCATATAGCCGTAGAGACATTTTTCAAGTGGATGTTTTGTCAGTAAATGATCATCAAACTGGACGGTTTGTTAAAACACAAGCAAGCAGAAACAATTGAACTGCTAAATGAGGTATTCTTTACCTGGATTATTCTCCCTCCTTCTGGCAGGCAGCTTCTCCAGCCAGGGGAAGGACTCTTGTGAGGCAGACACACACTTCGAATGAATAAGATCACACGTTGTTCCCTCCGGGCAACAGTGCCGCTTATCCTCACAACACACCGCCTGTAGAGAGAGGAAAATAACTTCTGACAGTCAGGATGCTCTTCAGTCAAGGACACTGTTTTCTGCAGATAATGGTTGAGTGCAGATACACAGCTTGAATGCTGAGAGTCGGAGAGAGGATTACAAAATGCATTACAAGCAAACTACAATTTAATGTGTCCTCATTTAGAAATAATGCATTTTTAAAGACTGTATTTGTCAGGTTAAATAGAATTTGAAGATACACCTGTTAACAAATTAAATGTCTCTATTCAACATGAGCGCTGTGTGCTTAGTGTATGGAAGAAATTCAAAATTTGCTCAAAAATTGTAAACATGACCAAAAAATAAAATCTTAAGATGGTAAGACTCTCCAAATAACAATGACTAGACACACAAGCGGCAGACCATGTAAAAGGTTTCTTGGTGTGAAGTGCTTGGGGTTTGTGTGTTGAGCCGGTGCTTTTAGGCAACAGTGGTTTAGTATGTGTGAGAACGTGTGCGAGGGTGAGCTCATGTAGGTTACCTTGGCTAATGGACAGCAGCCCCAAGAGCCGTCAGGAAGCTGGCAGCAAGTGGTGTCATCCGGACATTCAGACTCCTGGTCTGGACAAATGACTGCCTTCACTTCCTCACTGAGCTGCGAGCATCACAGCCGATGCATACCAATGACCAGAGCACACATGGTAAAAAAAACAAACAAAAAAAACCCGTCAATGGCAGGAAAACAGCTATTCATATGGATTAAGGGCTGCAATTATCAATTCTTTTCATGATTAATCGTGTTGTCTATAACAGAAATGGAAAAAATATGTCCGTTGTAATTTTTTAGAGCCCGAGGTGTCTGATCAACAGTCCTAAATCCAAAGATATTCTGTTTACTATCATGTTTGACCAAAAAAAAGCTTAAAATTCTCACATTTTAGAAGCTGCAACCAGCAAATTTTGGACATTTTTCCTTTAAAAAAACAACAACTGGTTATTCAATTATCGTTTATAGTTATTGTTGCAGCTCTACAGCACACAGACTTTCTTTCCTACAAATATAATTAATGTAAACAATCATATGAATGCCAGCCCTTATTAAGGCATAACAAGTAAGTAAAAGCACATCAGTCAAACTTCAAACAGTGAAAAATAAGTAATAATAAGTAGAAAAATATGATGGAAATATGACACATCTGTTTGTTTCATGTATTAATTTGAGAAGCGTTACATTCTCCTCTTCACGCCGCACAAATCTGATGTTCTGGTCTCCTCAGTGGTCACATGCTTCATGTATGTCACAATTTAATCGCTAAATATGCTTCTGTTGCACTTTGACACATTTTATCGATACGCCAACTTTCCACTTCAGCCGAGCGTAAAAAAAAACATTTTTTCAAATTTTTGCTGTTTCCACTCAAGTTTTTTTTTTTTTTTTTTTTTAAGTGAAAATGCAAACAGAAAAACAGGTCGATGGAAACGCACCATATGAATATCCAAAGCAAAGTTTATGGAAATCAACCATTAAACAACCATTTTAACGTTTTGCCCCTGTGGTGGCTCTAGACAGAAGATAAGGGTCTTATCAAAACCACTGTAAATCATCCTCAGTGGAAAACTGAAATCCATACAAAACTGACAGATTTTATGACTATCAGGCAATTAAGTTGTGGAGATATCCTGCCCTGGAACATATTGTTGAACTAGGTTGTTTGTTTACTGACTGTGTCCTTGTGTCATTTGTATTTCATTCGCACTAATCTTTACATGTTTAGGTCTAAAAGTTCACTTCAATAAAAGATATCTTACTATGTATGCTTTTTTGCAACAGTAAATAAAGATCAGAATAAACAAAGTGCAAATGCAGCAAGTCTAATGGTGTCTATGTGTCAAATGTGTTATTTGACCTACATTCTCCAAATGATTGCATTTGCACGTCTAAAGGTTGAAGTTGAGGAAACAATCACTGTCGGCTAGAACTTAATGCGTCATTGATTTTAGAGCAAAGGTTGACAAACAGCCCTTATTTCCTACAAAGAATGAATCTAATGAGCCCAGAGGAGACAGTAAACTCATATCTTCGACTTGACAAAGTCCTTTATTATCATTACCTGAGAAACGAGCGGGACCTGTTTGGTGGGAAGTCGACTCATCCAGGGCAGAGAAACTGTATCGTTAACACATCTTTCGTGGGCCAGATCACAAAACGTCCCCTCGTAGCAGCAGTGGAGGTGGTCCGAACAACACTCAGCCTAAAGACGGATTTAACAAGAGATAGTGAGAGATTAAAAAAGAGGAAGAGGAAAATGAGTTCACTGTAAATTCTCTCTATACTCCTTCATTATTAGTAGTAATAGCTAATAGTAATTAGCAATATTAATACAATACCACATCATTGTACATACTGTATGTAATATATCATTATCTACATATCATATCCTCAATTAATAAAGTAAACCCTTGTGGCACAATAAAGTTCAGACCATAAAATTTATGGTGCAACAGTCATAACCTAAACTGTGTCAGAGGCCTGGAAGTGAAATAAGTGATGAGATAATACATGAACTGACTTGAATTTAACCTGCAAACACCAAATGTTCTGCATATATTGTATATAACTGTATTTATAACCCCCCCCCTTTATGCTCCCCCATCTTTGTAGATCTTTCCCTTGTTTTAGTCTTTTTATTTCAAATTCATGATGTCTGGTTTTTTATTTCCTAGTTTTTATACAGATTATTGTCTGCTAATTGGTGTTACATTTGTTTGTTTTTGTTTGTTTTAAATTGACCTCTCCTGTCTGTCACATCAGTTTTATTTATATTTTATGCATTTTATGCTGTTGTACATGTGCGCAAATAAAAATGAATAAAATAGATGATAAATATATTTTTAATTATACTCCTCTAGCTTTTATAGGGGAATATTGTGCTTTTTATTCCCCTACGTTTATTTTACAGCTATATTTACAATTTACTTTGCAGATGCAGACTTAATACATAAAATATTTGATCAGGTTATAAAATATAACGCACTGTTATAGATTTAACTACAAAACAACATAAAGTAGTTTAAGCTAGCTCCACATAGACCAGCTACAACATCTAAATGCTGCTTACACAGTAAAGCATCAGTAATAAATCATACAATATAATTTCACACTGTTCTGTTGCCTTTTACATGAAGTACATTTGCTACCAATAGTTTCTTACTTTTACTTAACCAAAGGTTTGTTGTAATATTGTTATTACATGGTAGTATTGCTACTTTTACTCGATCTCGACGCTTCCTCCACCACTGATTAAATGACAGAGAAACGTGCAGGAATTCCTTTGTGTTTGTACTCTGCACCTGTGCAAATGGCAAATAAGTCTGTTGAACTTGACCGTAACAAGTACAGTAACGAGCACTTCCTGTGGTTTAATTTAAAATATTCCCTCTTCAATGAGACACATAAATAAACGGAAACTCACGTGTGGCAGTGGACAGCATCCGTAATCTCCCACGCTGTTCTTGCAGCAGGTGGTTTTGTCCTGACACATGCCTCCATCGGGACAGACTAACGCTGTGCTCAGGCCCAGCAGAGCCAGACACAGGATCCCCATCTGCAGGGTCTGAACACAAGGAGAACAGAGGGCTGTTAGCATGGCAATAAAATACTGACCTTATACAAAGATCCTGCGCTATTGTCAACACATTTTATCTTATCTTCTTGGTTTCTGTGTTTCTTTCTGGCTGTGAGAAACCACTAAGTCATTGTGTAAGTATGTGCAGCAGCTCTGCAAGCATTCCAGCTGATAAACTGGATTTCCACACTAAACAAACCCAGATTCTTGCTGTAATGTTCTTGTGTCGCTTTAATGTATCTATAGCACACATATCTTTCTATAGCACGCATTTCGTGTCCTATATAGCAGCACTATGATACCAAAAGCCACTAGATTTCATGCATATACTCTTTCTTATGAGGGCTTTAGTTCCTCTTACACTCTTTCAGTCAGCTGTAACTGTTGCAGAGAAAAAAATTGCGCAAGGCAAAAAGGAAGAACAGATAATTAAGACTTTAAACACTGAGCGTTATTTCTGCTGCATTTTTTTTGTATCTATCATAAGTAAAAGCTGCACAAACATGAAGTTATTAGGCAACATCAGCATGTAAATAGAGCTGCAGAAATGTGGCAACTGATAAAGTCTTGAAGAAAGAAAAGATTCTATCTCTGCAAAGCTGAATGTGTGATAGGGCTGTCGAATAAAAGCGAAAAATCTTGCACACTGTTTGACTTATGGCTGATATATTTATTTATGACATTAAAGTTAGTGCTGCAACTAACAATTTTTTTCATTATTGATTATTTTAGTATTAATCAATTAGTCGTTTGATGCCTGAAAATGGTGAAAAATGTCAATCACTGTTTCCCGAAGCCCAAGATAACGTCGTCAAATGTCTAGTTTTGTCCCGACAAACACTCCAAAACCCAAAGATATTCAGTTTACTGTCACAGAAGAGTAAAGAAACCAGAAAATTTCACATTTGAGAAGCTGGAATCAGAGAAAAACGACTTTTGGGTTAATCGTTGCCGATTAATTTAATAGTTGGAAACTAATCGATTCATTCACTAACAGTTGCAGCTCTAAGGAAACTCGACACACGCTTCATCGGGTACATGAACAAGAAGTTTCAACAAACACATTGAGAAAACACACATATTGCCTTTTCTCAGGGTGTTTCATCCACCAGTTTACCTCATTTTTTTGGTCCTCTAATGGGATAAATTACCCTGCACCTATATATAAATGGGAGAACTGTGATGCTTGCTCATAAATCAAATAAAGGTCATAACAGTAAGAAAACAAGTGTATATAAGTAATTAAACATAGCAGAAGAAAGTGAGACAGTGTTTTCACCTTGCAAAGAAAACGAAATTAACTACAGTCTGATTTATGCGGGCAGCAGGGAGCCCTTGTGACTAAAAAGACAATAGTTTGACACATAAATCTGCTACAAGGTGTCCGGGAGTCCAGATATTTACTCTCTCCAAGGTTCATGAGTGTTGCTTTGATGCTAAAAAGACTATAAGTATGTCAGATATCCACTTGACCACAATAACTCAGACTGATGATGCCTCATATAAGCTTCACATCAACTTTTAAATACATTTTTTGCGCAAAACGACCCCCGTCACTTACACTGAAAGCACATTTGAAGGGGATCTTTTAATATTCAGTATGAACAGGGGGGATATTTACAGCGAGGAAAACCTATTTCACTGTTCATATGGACACCTGACTGCTGTTTTAAGACAAAGACTATGAATTTATACTTTAAATAAATGGGAAAAAAACCTTCCCAATGCAAATGAAACCTTTACATAGTGGCTAATATATTGAAAATGGGTTTACTTTACCATTGTTAGAAGCTGACTTGTGGAGTTGATATTAACAAAGAGCACTGTGATGCATACTCCTCTTACAACCTAAAAAAAAAAGAGCAAAAACACCATTAATCATCATGTTATTGTGAGAAAAAGACTAAGAAATACTGAAATAAATGTAGTACCTAACGTATAAAATATCTGAGAACATGTCAAGAGACGAAAACAACTTTAACGGTTATTGAAATTAGCGAACTGCCGTTAGACGCGTAGCTAATCCAAAGGAAAACAACACAGTCAAATTAGCTTAGCAGGCTAGGTGGCTAACAGTACAGCTAGCTGGTTTGAATGACTTAGCTGCAATATTTTATTTATCTGGGAAACAGTGACAGATTTTCTTACTTCGCAGGTTTGGTGCAACAGGTCCGAATGGTCACATATATGTCGTATTTTATCCTGCTTCAAAACATTCAGAGAGTACAAGGTTGGACTGTCTGAAGCTATTTTTTGACTCTCAATTCAATAATCACATGACACGCTCTCATGTGACTCTGCAGCTTGGTGTGTTTCTTAAAGGGACATTACACAAATACAGTAATATTCAGCACATGGACTGAATATTAATATTTTCATCAAACCTTTTGCTAGTGATGGAAGAAGTATTCAGATCCTTCATTCAAGTAAAAGTACCATTACAGTAATGTAAACATACTCTATTATAAGTAAAAGTCCTGCATGAAAAATCCTACTTAAGTAAAAGTACATAAGTATTATGAGCTTGATGTAGTTAAAGTATTGCAGTAAAAGTAGTGGTTTGGTCTCTCTGACTGATATATTATTATATATAACATCATTAGATTATTAATACTGAAGCATCAGTGTTAGAGCAGCATGTTACTGTTGTAGCTGCTGGAGGTGGAGCTAGTTGTTTAGTCCATTGGTTCCCAACCTAGGGGTCGGGCCCCTCCAAAGGATCAGCAGATAAATCTGAGGGGTCATGAGATGATTAATGGGAGAGGAAAGAAGAAAAAACAAAGTTCTGATACACAAATCTGTTTTCAGTTTTTGGACTTTTCTCTAATCTTTGATTTTTCCTGAAATATTGGATCATTTGAACATTTATTGAAATGAAAGTATGTGAGAAGTTTAGAGGGAAAAATCACTATTTAGTGGAGCTGTTAACAACTCATAGACATGTGAAATGTGACCCCGACTACACACTGCTTTTTGTAAGATGTCAAAAGCCAAAAAGGTTGGAAACCACTGGTTTTGGTTTTGGATTGGATTTGACACAATTATCCATTTTGTCAAATCTTCATCTGAAAAGTAACTATAGCTGTCAAGTAAACAACACTGGGAGCCTGAAATACAAAGTGTGCAGATTACTTCTCTTTGTTTGTATGCTGCTTTTGTCCTGCACCTGTCTGCCTTCTTTGCATGGAAACATGTAACATCATCACAAAGCACAGAGACAGAAATCTCTCATGTCAAATATGCACTTTCAGTCTAACTTTGGCAGAAAATAGTGTGTTCATGTTGGACCCCATCGCTCATAGTAAGATACAGATTTAAGAAAAAAGGTTTTCAGGGCATTTAAATGAAGACATTTTTCAACACTAGGACCACAATCTCTCTTTTTTAAAAATAAAATCACAAACTCTGACTGACCGTGGGAACAAATTTATTTCTATTTTGTCTCATGTACAGAAAGAATCAATTTACAGTTTACAAACAACTGACCAGGTTTAATGAAGCAAATGATTTACCGCACAGGATGAAGGCCTACAGTTCAATCCTCCTGACCCTCATATGGATTGTACTATCAACAACAAAGCATGTTTGATGTGTCTTCTCAGAGCTTCAGTTCCTCCTCACATCACTGAATGCTCTCCGAAACTGTCCAAACACAAGTTCACAAAACCTACCGAGAAAACAGATTTCTCATGTAAAACGAAAACAAGCAAGGAAAGCCACGATTGCACAACTCATAATAATTCTATATCTGGTCCGAAAAGGTACATTTACAGCAGTGGACACGACAGTTCAGTAGGACTCGTTTCATGGCTGTGTTATTCTTCAGACTTTGAATTACATCACATTTTCAGTTTGTACTGTAGGCTACTGACACAGGCTTATGAACAGCAAGCGAATGGCGAAAAGGACCAACAAGTCAGCATGACTTTTATACAGCCTTAAAGATTTCCAAAGGTTTTTACTTTATAATCAACCTATTTTACTCTGCAAAAAACAAAACAAAACAAAAACCCTCTTCAGGTTTTCCAAACTGGTGAGCTTTTACGAATTTTGATGACACAGTTCACAGTTGTCGATGCGTCATAGGCAGCGGTGATGCTAGAAACAGCGGGAGCGTGTTGGTCAGTATGTTATTGTTGTAAACATTTACGACCGGAAGTGAATTTTGTTAGAACTGGATTAAGGGAAAAGTCAGTGTATCTTTATATAACCAAGTCAATCTGGCAACACAATTCAATGCGTCGGCGCATCATCATTTTGTGCCAAACATCCTGGATCATTTCAAAAAAAGGTTTCATTAAAAACACCCTATTCTACAAGTTACATGCACATCGTATACACATAAAATCTCATATAGTTCATCATACCATTTACAAGTTTGGTGAAAAAGAGGATAGATACAAGAAATCAAGATATCCAAGGACGCAACAGCCGCGAGAAAAGTTGTCAGTTTTGGCAGGCATGCTCCCCAGAGTGACGTATGTTGTTGTTACCACAATGCAGTGTGCTTATTAGTGCCTGCCGGTCTTGACAGCATAGTTTAGGTGTCGTCTAACTGCATTTTAAAAAGGGACCTCCATGCCTATCACTCGATCCTATGTGAAAGAAGGCACTTACAGGAGAGAAGTGGTACAGGCCCTGTCTATAAACAACCCCTGTAGATCTCAGTAGAATATTAAATAGGTAAGCCTTCAAGTGATGTTTTTGCTGTGCCGCATCTGTTCTAGACTTACCCAAGTTTCTTGGCGACTAAAGGTTGTCTACGCAGGAGCCTGAAAAACTTTGGGGGGCTTTTGGTGCCTTCTGTTTATTTCATACATTCATATGCATGCAACCTTTCTCTACCAAATGATCTTTCAAATGTCTGGGAATCTATTTACACAACAGAAGTCGCAAAGAAGTCTCAACAACAGGAGAAAGGCAGAAATGCGATATTTTGGCAGAACTGTAGATCACTGCTATAAATCAATGACAGAAACAATGACAAATTACTTGAAGATGATGCTCAACATTTCAAATCATTAATATTTGAGTAAGTAATTACAACACATGAACACAGTACAGGAGGAAAAGGAAATCAAGTACATCCCTGAAGGAGCAAAATGCAAGTTGCACGTTGGACTGTGCATTATCTGTTCACAGGGGCTCAAGAAAAAATTAGTACAATTGATAATTTCCCTACATATTCAGGCTTTGGAAAGCTGTTTCCTTTAAAGAAAACTTAACCCAGTTACAGTTTAGAACGGGAGAGTAGTCAAGAAAACACAGGTGCACATTTTCAAATGTCAATGTGGGCCTTTGTGTCAAATACAAGTCCAGGGAAGCAAATCTAATTCACCTAAATACCCTTCATACCATACAAAATGTCAGTCACTTCCAAATACTTGTATCAATCAATTATCAAATTATTAATAAGTGCTTTAATTCTTATATTTTGCTCTATAAAATGGCTATTTCCACAGTCAATACAGCATATGCAATGGCTCAGACGATGGTTCAGTGGTGTAATAGGTGACAGGATTCACAATAAGCTGGATAGGTTTCAATCTACCACAGATCATCTTAGTGGAAACCAGTGGGATTAACTGACAGTGAGACTACAAGAGCAATCAGAAAGTGCAAAAGCACCTCACCAGAAACACAAAGGTCAAACAACAACCTGAAAATGGACCAGTGAAGCATGGTTGTGCTTATTGTGATCTCTCTCGTTGAATTCACCACTCTTCTTCCATGTTTGACGTGGAAAGATTCCCCCTTTGAAAAGATTGTTAGGTCCAGTGTTCATTAAGTTCACAAAGCTTACTTCCTGGGGTGAAAGACCATGAGAGGCCTGTCTTCAATCTTCTGCCAGGGGCTCTTCTTGTTCTCATCTTTGTCGTCGGGATCATCCTCAGGACTGGTCATGGAGTCACGGCGGTTCTCACTGTTGCTGCTGCGGCTGCTGTTCACACGACTGCGTCCTCTTCTGGGGATGGTGGATCCTCGGGAGGACGGCCCTTCATCCAGAAGAGGGGTGAGGGAATTCTCCTCGGGTGAGACTGGGCGTCCCTCGCTGCTGCTGGGCTCGCTGTGGTCGGGGTAGGCCAGCTTGGAGTAACTCTTCCCACTACCGCTTCCAACACCGTGTCCCTTCCGTCCTCCCGTCCCCCAGCGTTCGTCTTTTCCCTTCCGGTTGACCGCTGACTTGCGTTCTTGAGCTTCCAGAGGTGGCTCAAGGTTGATGTCTCTGGGACCGCTGCTGGGACCACCTCCGAATCCACTGCCGCCACCGCCGCCACTCAGGTCGTTGCCAACATCTATGTAGGAGTGGCGCACATGGGCGTTAGCACGTCCATCCAGGGAGATGAACCATGCCCTGGGGTGCTGTTTCACCCCCAGCTCCAGTAGCTTCTTCTCGGTCAAAGCCTGCAGCTCGCCATTCATCTGGGCCATGGTAGAGTCATTGAAGAGCACCGGGATGGTCACCGGTCCACCAGAGGAGTCAGACGCCCAGCTTGGTTCCTCAGAGTCGTCACCTTGGGATCCACCTTGCTGCTGCTGTTGCTGCTGGCCCTGTTTCTGGGAGTGGTGGTGATGATGCTGCTGGCCTCCCATCGGAGCACCATCTTTGTCTTGGTCCTTCTGGTCCTTGCCATCTTTACCAGAAAACTCAGAGGGCAGGCGCATATAGTGAGCTGGAATGACCAGGGTTGGCACCATGCTATGGTACATGTTCTCCTTCATCTGGTCAATGGAGCTGCAGAAGATGATCTGACCTGGCTGGGTGTTGAGGGAGGTGGGTCTAGCAAGGCTGTCTGCCGCCGCTGCTGAATATTCTGGAGGTTTGTCAGACTGGCTTGGTACGTAGCCTTGGAAGCGAGGTGGGGATGGGGGATCGGAAGAGTATCCGCGATTGTCGTTGGCATTGTGGTGTCGGTGATATTCAGACTCCTTGCCTTCCATTGGGCTGTAGCTCCGATTGTAGTCTTCATGCAGCAAGGGATTGTCCAGGTTGTTGGTCTCTGTGGCACGTGTGACCTTCATGGGGAAGCTTTCACCCCGTTGGGGACCTGAAGTATTTTTTCCCTTTGCGTGTCGAAGCATGTGAGCTGGAACATGCTTGGTTAAGTCCTCCCTTGAACTCTGATAGTCTCGAGATGGGGACATATCAGATTTTTCATTAGAGGGCCCAGACTCAACATGGCCTCCACAGATCAGATTTAGGCGTGAAGTTGATGTGCCTTGGTCTCTCTTGGCGCCATTTAGATTGGAAGTGTGGGGTTTTCCTTGCTGTCGACGAGGTTTTAAACACTTCCGCCTAAAGGGTAAACAGAGACAAAAGGTCAGAAATGAAAGGAGCACCTTTTATTTGCCTGGAGATTACAAGAAACAGGACCATTTTTACAGCCCAAACTAATGAGACCATACAATTCAACCCACATTTACATGAAGTTGTTTGCAATTATTGTATCATCACCAAAATCACAATTCTGTCATTGTTGCTTTTGATAGAAGCCCAAAATTGAGACCTGCGTCTACGCTCCCCACACCTGCAGTAGTAGAGCAGCACACACAGCAGGATGAGCACCAGCAAGGCCAGCGAGCCCAGGATGGAGAGCAGGAACAGGGTGTGGTAAGTGGTGATGTCCCTCAAACCCGGGTGAGCCAGACCCAATCCTGCAAGACAATTCATGCAGAAAGCTGTCTCAGAAACATTCAGAAATGTCTCCTCATCAACATGCTGATTAACACACTTCAGTAGATCTGACAGGACTATTTTGGCAAAAGCCACTGATGATCTGCAAATAAATAAGTATAATTTGGTCTAATTTGCTCTATTAGATCTGTGAAGGTCGGTCAAAGTGGGAAAGGCATTGAGCATTTGGCTGACCATAAAACATCCCATTTTGGATCATTTGTATCGAGGATATGATGTTATACTGACATTGTCCAGTATCACAATAATATTGCTATTGTTCTACAGTCCAAGTAACAAGCAATTTAACATGAAACATAAGTTTATTAGCCATGAACTGCTATGAAATTTCACACAGACAGTCATGGTGCCAGAGGATGAATCCTAATGACTTTGGTGATCAATTGACATTTCATCTAGCGCCACCAGCAGATTAAAATTTTCACTTTCTTCTCTAGTGCCACCATGAGGTTGATATTTTTGTTTTTTAGCAAAATTTTAGTAAAAAATTCACAACTATTGGAAGGATTGCAATGACATTTCATCTAGACGTTCATGCCGCCCTCAGAATGACTTGTAATAACTTTGGTATACATTAACTTTTCATCTAGCGCCATCATAAGGCCAAAGTTTTAATTAGTCCAGTACTCTGGTTTATGACTAAGTATCTATAAAAGTATTGACATTCCCATCAGCCTCAGCTGTACTTTGTCCTTAGTGCTAATCAACAAAAATTAGCATGCAAACACGCTAACACACATTATCTATTGCATGTCTGTCCGTCCCGGAAGAGAAATCCCTCATCTGTTGCTCCTCCTGAGGTTTGTTCCATTTTTTCCTTGTTCAAGGGTTGTTTTTAAGGAGTTTTTCCTTATTCCAATCAAGGGTCCAATGATAGAGGATGTTGTGTGTTGTACAGATTAAAAAGCCCCTTGAGGCAAATTTGTGATTTGTGATATTGGGCTATATAAATAAATAATGACTTTACACACTTTACCTGCTAAACAACAGCATGTTAGCATTTTCATTGTGAGCATGCCATTAGCAGCCATTAGCATGGATGAAGACTCTTTTAGTGATGTGATTATCACTTTGTAAAGTTAAAATATCACTACAGCTTAATAAGAAGAGCAACATATCAAATAATTCCATGGACCAATTTCAATATGATGCTATGGACTTATTTAAATTATGCTACAACAACTGGCCTTCAATACCAAGAGGAACATTACATTCTTTTTGTCTCCTTTTGTCTCCTGAAAGGACATCAAAGGACAGAAAAGAGCACAAACAGCAGAGTGGAGGGTGAGATGAGTTACAGTACCTGAAGATGTGGGGAAGGCAGCTAACCAGTAGCCCATCTGAGGAACCACAACGTTCCAGACAAACTGTGTGCCGTCCTTTTTGATGTAGCCCGTCCCATTCCTAACCCACAGTCCTGGACAAAAGTAAATAATTATCACTCACAATACATACATACAGGTTAAACAGAAGCATACAATACCTACATTATAGAAAATATACATATGAAAATACATTTAGTAAACATGGTCTAACACATACTCTCTTCTCTAGTGCCCAGCTGTTCCATAACATTTATGATGTATGTTTTCCTTACCCGTCTTAGGCTGATACAGCCAAGCAGGAACACTTGTGGCCATCCTGTTGCGGGTGTCAGATGGAAGCGGCACAGAGAGGTGGATTGGATCTGAGACCTGGATTGCACTGCCATCTTTGTCAAAGAGCTGAATGCTGACCACTGCCAGTGCTGTCAAATCTGTCCACCCAATTTCTGCACCTGAACGGAAGAAAAACACACTATCAGCTACACAGTTTTACAAAAGAACTGAAACCTGTTACTAGTTTCATCTCAGTGTTGTACTCTAAGAATCGAATGATACAGGATTTGTACATATTACATGCCATGGACAAATTTTTGAACGCACTGAGAAACTTAGATTAACGACGCACAGATAATTAACAGACAGGCCAATAATATCAGCTAAATATATTGGTTGGGCTCTATTTTCATCCAGTTATGAATGGCAATGAATATCTCCTTTATGATAACATTATTTGACTTCTATCAATCGAAGTCTGGGTACAAAAGAGCATTTTTAAGAGGTAACGTTTGTTTGATTCACCACCAGTACAACGATGCAGATTTAACAACACAAACCAGTGTCCACAGTAAATCTGGCTTTATCTCCTCTGCTGACCAGCTGACACTGGCGGCTCTGAGATAAAGTAATACCATTCCAGGAGGCTTGACTCCCACTGTGTGGGCTATTTGGGAGATTGTGATTAGATTATTGGATGATTATGTGTAACTGTGGAAGACATGAATTAACCTTTCTGCAGGCCAGTCAGGTTCTTCCACACTAAACTGGAAAAACATGTCTTTATGGACCTGGTTTTCTGCACGGGGGGCATTGTGATGTTGAAGCAGGAAAGGGCCAATCACAAACTGTTGCTACTCAAGTATCTATGTAGCTGTAGCATTAAGATTTCCCTTCATTTGAACTAAGGGACCAAGACAAACCATGAACAACAGCCCAGCACGCAGAAGTATGTGTCCACGTCATTATTCTTCCGTTACTT
Organism: Thunnus thynnus; assembly: GCF_963924715.1. NCBI lineage: Eukaryota > Metazoa > Chordata > Actinopteri > Scombriformes > Scombridae > Thunnus > Thunnus thynnus. The sequence goes on along the minus strand of NC_089536.1, from coordinate 4,681,224 downwards.
TCATTATTATATCTTAGATTATTCTCCACACTGCTTTTCGATATAGGCACCAACCTGAGCTGTTGGTCTCTTGGCCCAGGAGAAAAGGGAAACCACCGATTTCATACTGACTCCTGGCTGTCGTCAGCGCGGCAGACAGCGCCGTGTAGTTGGAGTTGGATGGCAGCTGAAGGGACTTCCTCTGGAGCTGCACCAGCGGCTGGTTACGAGCTCCTGCGAAGAAACAATCACACTCCAGGTCTGTAAATCCTTCTACAACCTTCAGCTTTTTGTCTTAGTAGAAAAGACAGTTGACATACAAGAATCTGAGTTCATAAAAGATATGAGGAGGTGGCTCTGACTGAGCTGGAGTTGTAATAAGTGTAAAAAAACTGCTACAGTTGTTACCATGGTGATAGCAGCTGCAAATAACAAAGGGTCATCTAAATGTTAAGGAGTGAAAACCATGGATGCCTGAAAGGAGAAGGGTGTGAATCTATCCTCACTCTCTGCTGGAGACAGACTAATTTAAGATGTGATGACAGAATAACTGTTGAAGGGTCAAACTGAATTCCCCAAGTGACCAAAATAGAGCAGAAGTTTGTAAATGCCATGTTGTTATTCGCAGTTTTTCTAAAGTTGTAAAGACAAATTGTGACTCAGTCTTCTGGAAGAAGCTAATAATCCTTCATAAATTCAAGGTTTGACAGGATAAGTGAGCATGCATGATGAAACCTGCAAGTTATTCCACTGAAAAATGGTTATTTTCGTTACCTGGTGACCCAGACAGCACCTGCAGGACGTCATCGTACAGAATGAGTGTTCCTGGCCTCTGCACGAGGAGGTACAAGCTGACAGATGCATACACTATTAAAAAAAAAAAGAAGAAACACTGAGATGAACATAGCAGATTTCCAGATGTAACAACAATGCAGCAGAGCCAGCGAACGAGATGAATGAAGCAATCTTGCTAAGAGGCAGATTTTAGGGTGTGATAGAAAAACAAAGGGACGGTGAAAAAGAAGCTTACAGGGGATGCGACTGGAGTGCCAGGGCACCGAGTTGGTGACGTAGTCTTGTTTGGAGGCTGTTATGATGACCCATGTTCCTGCCCGGTACAGGAAGCTCACCCTCAGGACGCCATCGCTGCCTGCCTTACTAGACGCCAAGACAGTTTGATTGCCGTGGACTTCCACCTGAGCGTCCGCCAGCGGTGAAAGGTCGCTGTTGTCGAACACCTGGACTTTTATTTGCACCTCTGTGAGAGCAAAAAGAGAGAGAGAGTGAATTCGGCTCTTTGTGTCTCAATTTGTGTGTTTTGGAAAATTAGAAAAAAAGGCCAAACATCCTCTAGTTCCAGCTTCTTAAATGTGAAGATTTGTTGCTTTTCTCTGTTTTATATCATTGTAAACTGAATATCTGAACTTGAAAATGTCATTAAAGGTTCCAGGAAATTTGTGACGGGCATTCTCCACTATTTTATGACATTTTACAGACTGTAAACAATATGAATCATCGAAAAATATTCAAAAGATCAATTGATGAAGAAAATATCTGTTAGTTGCAGCCTTTATCATTATTTCTTAAGACTATAAAAGCTTAAGTAAGAGTGCCCATCATAATTTCTGAGAAACCAAGGCGACTTCTTCAAATGACTTGCTTTTAGAGACATATTGATCTGATGTTTTCTCTCCCGATACAAAACCTCCACTCAGGGTATCTGCTGATTCTGAGTATTGATCCGATAGCAGCTCTCATTGGGATCATTTTTATGTAAAGTAACATGAGCCCAGAGATTGTTGTGACACTAAATATTGACTTTGCTGCTTGTTGTGACGGAATAAGTCACTGAACCAGTCACAGATAAGTCCATAACTCTTTTATCTGACCAACAGTCCAAAACCCCAAAGATATTCAATTCACAATTATATAAAATGGTAAAAAAGCAATAAATCATACACAACTCTAAATTCATAGGAAGGTTCCTGAAAAGAACTATAATTTGGTGTTTATTATATGGAAAGTGGAGACTCTTAATTGTACAGCTGCAGCGATTAGTCAAAACAGAAAATTAACCACTAAATATTTTGATAATCGTTTTGAGTAATTTTTCAAGTGAAAATAGTAAAATTCTCTAGTTTCAGCTTCTTAAATGTGAATATTTTCTGTTTTCTTTAGTCTTCTATAATAGTAAACGTAATATCTTTGGGTTGCACTTATGGCTTTGGGAAATAGTGATCAATATTTTTCACCATTTTCCAACATTTTATAGACCAAACTAATCGATTAATCAAGAAAAATACTATCAGATTAATCAATAATGAAAATAATCATGAGTTGCAGCCCTAGTTAATTAATTCAGATTAATTGCATGTGAACTGGAGTCTTTTAGTTGCAGACAATCAGCTGCAAAAATGTAAAATTTTCTACATGCAAATACACAGTTTAACATATATGACAAATAATGTAGCCTATAATAAATTAATATTTAATTGGGTTTAAATGGATAAACAACTGCTTAACTCAACTCAACACAACTAACTAAACCCAAAAACAGTCTCTATTTTCCTTTTAAAAGTACCAAATTACATTTCCAGTAAAACCTCTGAGGAAATTACATTAAAATGCAAATTCTCATATTTGATATGCTGGAACCTGTGAATGTTTTAAGGGGATTTTTGGTTAATAAATTACTGTAACAATTGTATTTTTAATTTCAAAAATGTTCAAACTTTCTGTCCATCGACTAACTGATAGTTGAAGCACTACACGCCACAGAAACAGAATCAATATTTTCCTCAGGGAGATATTTTGCAGTCAGCATAAAGTGTTTTAGAGAGCTTTATGATTGACTAGTCTTCTGTAGTCCGATTATAGTATTAAACCAGTAATTACACTTCAGTATGGCTCAATATATCAAGTCACTCTTGACTGTCTTACAAGGAATACATCATGATGCAACAGACTGATGAGAGAGCACGTTTGCATCGAACAACCAGCAGCTGACATCATCACAAACAGTAGAGACCAAATCATTTCCAGTAGATTATGATGATGGTGATGATGGTGATGATGTTTGCAGCCATCGCAGACACACCCATCACAAATCCATTGCGTGGCTATTTTAGCCCCTTCATCCCTGGCCTTGTGCAGCCCCAGAACATTTTGTTTCTCATCTTGCTTCTTGGACAGCGTGGATGTGGGTCACGCTGAGGATGTTTCCATGGATACACGCTGACTCTCCAAAAGCTGGCTTGTTGTGCTTCCTCGCTCAGCTTAGTCCATGCAGCGCTACGAGCCGTCCTCTAAACCCCCTGCAGGCCTCTAGCGAGAAACTCAAAACCCCCCCACCCCGATGCAGAAGTTTTCAGCCTCACTAATGGCTGCATCCGGATAATACGCGGCGTGTTTTTTTGTGTGCATGTGTGTCTATAGCCATTGTGCTTGTGTAAATGCTGTCATCCATTACCATAACTGGTTCAATAAAGGCTCCCATTGTGTGTGTGAGTGTATAGAGAGAGGATTTCCTCAATCTGGGCTCTACACTTAAATCACTGTCGCTTGAAACGTCTCCATTGACGGAAACACAGAGTCACTGTGTCACATCGAGAGTCTGGGAAATTTTCACACTCAAGAGTCCTTTAATATGAGTTCAGCATAGAGTTCATGGAGTGTAAACCCTCCTAAACTCAGTGTAATTACTATTCTGAGCCGAGATAAATACTTATAACTCAAAATCTGTGGCATCAAACTGATATTTTGTGAGAATTTGGTCATTTAGAAGTTATATTTTGCCATTTTCTCATTTAAAGGGGACATATTATGCTTTTTCTGGTTTTGTTATTTATATACTGTTATGATGTCAGATATCTGTGCTAAACATGGGTAAAGTTCCAAAACATGAGGTTAATGTACGTAGAAAGGCTTCAACCTGCACTGACCACTTTGTTTGCAACAGTTGCCTCCCCTACCTTGTTTCAAACAGAGCCTGAACTGAGGGGCTGCAGAAAGAGCCAGTATAAGATAAATAAGGAAATTTGAACTGTAAATCATGCAAATATATTCCAGTGGAGCCCCACATTAAAAAACCTAGAAATGTGCATAATATGTCCCCTTATAATCAACAAATTTAGCACATTTTCCCGCTACACATCACTGGTGTTCAAGTTTCTAAAAACACAACATACTGAACTCGGCTCCCTGCTGCAAAACTGCAGATTTCTTCAGATGTTAACTGCTGTGAATTATTGCAGGTCAGAACAAGTGCTGAGCTGATCTACTACACTTCTGAGGTATCAAGTAATTGACGATTTAATTAGTAAGTACTTTTAAACACACACTGATTGCGTTGTCCTGCATTAGCACAACGTGTCTTATAATGATTAGTTGTTTGTGCTTCAATATGTTGAGATTACTGGTGGTATCCTCCCTAGCTGGGGATTAGTAATGTTATTCTTAAAAAAAAAAAAGTTTCTTTCCTGATTTTAATACTGTTGTTTGTACTGTGTCTGTTTTCAAAGTGTAATGTTTTATTTCGGTAACTTGCACATCGCTGGTTGCCTCCATGCAGAGAGTAGAGGTGGAAATTAGCTTTTAGCTATGTCTGGTACAATAAATGTGTTGTGCATTTTTCCCTGTTAAATATGCAATAAATAAATAAATAGAGCAACAGCTATGTAATAAAATGATTTTCTATTCAAAATTAATGTAAATTAGGTCACTTAGTCTATTAATTATAATAGACCAAAACGATAATTACAGTTTTTCAAGGTTCAAAAACTGTTCTAAAACCAGTGGTTCTAGTTTCTTACTTTACTTAGGTAAAAGTAGCAAATGAAAACCACAATGTAGACAAACAACACCCAATGAAAGTACAAATATTATCAGCAAAATGTACTTTAACTATTAAATGTAAAAATACATTAAATTATGCAGGAAAATTGCCCTGTCAGTGTTATATTTTGGACATACTGTTTGTAGTTTAATCTATAACAAAGCTGATCATGTGTTTTAAATTTAGAATCTTAACCTGAAAGGTAACTAGTGAATAAAGCTGTCAGATAAATGAAGTGGAGTAAAAACTACAATATATACATTTGAAATATAATGGTGTCTAAGTATAAAGTAACATATAATGAATGATTTAATATGAAGTGCCTCAAAGGATGGGCAAAATGTACTTCAAGTATGAAAAGTGATTATTCATTGTGCAGATAAATGGCTCCCATGAGTATAACTGTATATTATTATATGGTCTATTGTTGGATGTATTAATGTGAAGGAAGTAGGGCTGAGCAATATATTGATATTATATCAATATTTTGATAGAGATAGATATGATCTTAGATTTTGGATATCAAAATATCTTAATATGACATATGTGTTGATTTTTCATGGTATTAAATCTACATTACAGTAAAGTGACAGAATGTTGTAGCTGTTCTATTATTTGCTTTTACCAACTTAGTCATTATATCAACATTACTGATGATTCTTTATCAAAAATCTTATTGTGTCAATATTTTGTGAAAACACCAATATTCATCACTACAATATTGTCGCAGTATCAATATTAAGGTATTGGGTAATATATTATAATATATTTTGTCAACGTCACTCAGCCATAGAAGGAAGCATTTTCCTGTTAAAACTGGTCAAGGTGGAGCTTATGTTGGAAACTTTATATACTTTTTGCAGTTTAATCTACAACAAAGCATCGTATTTTAGAGTCTGGACGTGTGTTTTGTATGTAATCTGCAATGTAACTTGTAAAAATAGCTGTCAGATCAAATATCACAATATTTCTATTTGAAGTGTAACGGCGTATGAGTATAAAATAACACGAAATGAGAATGAAAAACACCTCAAAGGTGTACTTGAGTCCAATACTTGAGTAAATGTACTTGATTACATTCCACAACTGTCTGTAACCATTCATGCAGCTCACACAGCTTCAGGCATGCATAATATAATGTAATTACATAATGCCCTTCAAAATGCAAACACCATAATATGAACACTGCTTGTTTTTAAGGCCACTGCTACATCATTATTCAACGCAAAAATACTGTTTATTATTATTCATGCAAATGCATTTTTTTCCTTTTTAGGCCCACGCATTTTTGGTTTATAGTGACTGACTCATATTGTGGAGTTATGGCCATCCTGGTTTCAGTGTCATTAATGTGCAAAGCAAACAACACATGCAGGCCCGGGTTACAGCAACTCAGGCCCGGGTTACATTACAATATATTGAAGGCCTAGTACAATCTGTACATAGATCAGCCTCTCAGGCAAGACATCTGCACAGTACTGGAGCACAATCACCTCTCCAACACTAGTATGGCCCTCTCTGTGATATCAGCTCATGGATATTAATGTATCTACACCATCAAAACCAGCGTTATCCAACGGATCCGCCTAAAAAACATCCTCTAAAATCTATTTCCTTCAAGCACAACGTGATATTAGAGCGAATCGCTGCAAGGATCGACGATTTGTCGACAAAAAGATCATAAAAATGCAACCACTCCCATCTTCTCATTGTGCTGCATCCCCCCGTATGGCGAGCTTACCAAATGCTCCCTGATCTGGAAGAGATTTGGCCAGCGCCTCCCAAACCGCGCAGATCCAGACGAAGAGGAGCAAACGAGAGATGTAGCTGGCTGGCATCCTTGCAACTACATCTCTAGTCCCACATCGGCGGCCATGTATGCATATTTTCTCCCAGCTGTGTGTGTGTGTATGTGAGCCTTTCACTCTTCAGACATTGCTCGGGTGCCAGTCTTTGAATGGTGCTGAGATGCTGCCGTCTGTGTGGGCTTCGCCTTGTTTTTATTGTCTGAGGCGGAGAGAGAAAAGTGTCCTACGTTTCCCTCTGCTGATCTCCGGTGGAACAGCTACTGAGCTGCTGCTTCTTATTCCACAAGACTGTAGACTGATGAACACAAAGCTGAGAGAGTTCATCTAAAATTAATCCATGATACTTTTACATTTATATTTCATAAGCTGTGTTTCCCTTTTTGAAAAATCTACAGCAGTGATGCAGCGGTGGGTTTCAAAGTGGGGTCCGGGGACCCCTAGGGGTCCCTGAGGGACCCAGCAAAAAGGGGAATAATTTATTTTCAGTATAATTCCATCTATAAGTAACACAATGACAGAATGTTTGACTATGTTGGTCATGGAAAAGTAATAATCTTTGTGTCAGTTTAGGGTCTTTGATGCGAAAGAGTTTGAGAACCACTGAGCTACAGCATGTAATATAACCTATAATGCATATTTCATTTACATATACACCTGTAAGTAATATTCAAAGACTATTAAATGTAATTCAGTGGTTTAATCTAACAATCAACTCATCAACTTGAGACTTTTTCTTGAGTTTTTTTATGTTAATTCTGCTACATTTCATAAGGAAATATTTTACGTTTCACTCCGCTGCTTTTATTTGACACCTGAAGTTATTTTGCAGATTAACATTTTACATAAGAAACATTTTGTCTTTGGTAGAAGTATTGAGACTTTACTTGACATAAACTAGCAGTATTACAGTAAAAAATTACATATAAAAGTTTTACATTACTTCCATTGAGTAAAAGTTCAGAAGTATTATCAGAAAAATGTACTTAAAGTATGTATAAGTATTTCATAATATTAATTAACTTCATATATTGTATTATTATAACTGTTTCATTCACATTTAAGCAGCGATTTAGTGTTGTAGCAGGTTGAGGTGCAGTTATATTATATTATACTGTGGTGTAGTTATGGAAATGTATTGTATTTTATAAACCTATCATACTGTATAAATGTAAAGTAACAGAAATACTCAAGTAGAGTACAAGTACCTACATTTTATATTCTAGTTGTTACACTGCAGCACAGCATCATACATTCAGTTATGATCCACATAAACACTGAACTAGATTTCACAATGATTCAAACTCCATAAAAAGAAAAAAAACAAACATATGACACATTTCTGTTTGTATATTTCACTTACCAGTGGTGGAAAGTAACTCAGTACATTTACTCAAGTACTGTACTTAAGTACTTTACTTGAGTATTTCCATTTGATGCTACTTTATACTTCCCCTCCACTACACTTCAGAGGGAAATATTGTTTCTTTCTACTCCACCACAGATTTGTTTGACACCATGTCAAACAAATCACCAGAACGGCCTTTTTCCACCTAAAAACAAAGCTCGCCTCCGTCCATCAGTCTCCTCTTCTGCTGCCAAAACTGTGATCCATGCTTTCATCGCATCCAGAATCGACTACTGCAACAGCCTTCTTTATGGCACATCATCCAAAGTCCCAAATAAACTCCAGTACATCCAGAACTCCTCTGCTCGCCTGCTCACGCGCTCCCGCTCCCCTGACCACGTCACCCCTGTCCTCCAGAACCTCCACCGGCTTCCTGTCCAACAACAGATCCAACTCAATGTCCTTCTTCATAACCAGACTCCCCTCCTACCTCATCGACCTGCTCCACCATCACACACTCCCTCCTGCAGCCTTCGCTCCTCTGATGCCAACCTCCTGTCTACACCACTTAAGACCAAGATCTGGACCTGGGGCGACAGAGCTTTCTCCATAGCTGCCCCCTCCCTCTGAAACTCTCTCCCCAAACACATCCGAGACGGCACCGATCTGTCCACGTTCGAATCACTAATCAATACTCACCTTTTCAGAACTGTTTTTAATGTGTGATTAATGATGTGTGTAATATGTGTTGTTCACAAAGATTAGAGAAAAAGTCCAAAAACTGAAAACAGATTCGTGTATCAGAACTTTGTTTTTTCTTCTTTCCTCTCCCATTAATCATCTCACGACCCCTCAGATTTATCTGCTGACCTTTTGGAGGGGCCCGACCCCTAAGTTGGGAACCACTGGACTAAACTAGCTAACTGTATATAAAGTAGTTGAAACTAGCTCCACCTCCAGCAGCTACAACAGTAACATGCTGCTCTAACACTGATGCTTCAGTATTAATAATCTAATGATGTCATATATAATAATATATCAGTCAGAGGGACCAAACCACTACTTTTACTGCAATACTTTAACTACATCAAGCTAATAAAACTTATGTACTTTTACTTTTACTAAGTAGGATTTTTCATGAAGGACTTTTACTTATAATGGAGTATTTTTACATTGCTCTATTGGTACTTCTTCCATCACTGGCACTTACATATAGTAAGTAGACTTGTATATTAGACCTGTATTGCAGTACATTCATAATTTACATGAGCAAAGTACAAAATTATTACCCGCAAAACCTACTTAATGTATCAAAATAAAAAAAACTGATTATTATATGATTGTTAAAACTGATGCTACTTTAAATACTGATGAAGATAGAAGTTTATCATATGTTTTATATGTAAAATCTTAATGTGCACTTTATAACTCACTGTCAGATAAATGTAGTGGAGTAAAAACGTACAACAACTGAAATATAGTGACTTGGAGTAGTAAGATTTTTACCATGGCAAGTTTATTTCTCCTTTTTAATATACTTGAGTGGCAATGCAGAGAGACTGCAAAGTAAGAATTTTATCATTTAGTGTGACCTGTTGCTCTGTGCGTATAGCAATAAAGTCTTTGTGTGTTTAAAAGTACTTCAAAACTGCAGTTAAGTACTTGTGTAACTTTACTCAGTATCTTTCGACCCCTGCTTTAGAGTACACACTGTCAGGACTGGTGGTAAAGTAATTTATAATAAAATGTGTCAAACTTCACAAAATGTTGTCATATAATGTATGTTTTATTTACATACTGGACTATAAAGCTTTGTGTATATAAAACTCATTTACTGATACTGTACTTGAGTAAAATCTGGAGGTTTTTACTTTACTTCAGCAGCTCTCATTGAGAACAATGATGTCATGTTATACTTTCTCAGAATCTGGATTTAAGCAACAATAAACACAATAAAACACATGGCGGGTATTTTATAGGCTAGACGCAGTAGTTTTACACTCAGTATATTTCAGTTTGACCATCGGTAGGTCAGGATATGAATAAATAAGTAAAAGGTTCAATGTTTCCTGAACTGATTTTTTTTTTCCTGGCATTGCGGAGAAGCCTTTAATTGAAACAACATTTAGACCTTCATGTGTGGAAATTACATAAAATATAGTCAAAAAACCATGACATCAGTATTTCTAAAATCCTGTTTTTGAGTTTTTTTCCTTTCATGCTGCATTTACATCCAATCCGCTACATTTATTTGATAGTCATACTTACATAACAGATTCATATTTTACATTTTAAAAAATAATCATAAAATTTGTCCCAATATGACCAGATACAAAATGATTATTATACATTAACATATCATTAATAATAATCCAAAGCTTAATACTAATCCAAAGAATGTAAAAATACTAGAAAATTTTACCTAAAAATACAGTATAATCAACAAAATGTACTTAGTCCCCTCCAATCAGAAATATGTTTTTCTTCTTGTTCCCACAGTTGAATGTTTGAGCTTCACTGTGCAGAGTTTGTTTTTATATTCATCTGCTGAAAGTGGAAAGTTTCTCTGCGCTCATTAAAAAAAAATCTAACCTTAAGGGGCCTACGAGCAGGATTTGTGACATCACAACTGGTTCGGAAGCCAATCGTGATCCAATATTCAACTTACACAAGTGTGATGTGGAAACTTGAAGCCTCCAGAGTAAAAAAACAGTGAGAATGAACTTTACAGTGAAGGAGGAGACATCTGGTGTCCAGCAGGGAAACTTGAGAAATGAAAAATATTTGCATATTCATAGATTCAGGCATTTTCAATGAGAGAGAAGGAGCAGATGTCATTTTAAGGACTTCAATGAAGCAATTATACATTTTTTCAGTGGGAAAACATATTTGACACAAACTATTATTCAAAGTAGAGTATTTTATATACATCTCAAAACTGGTCTGGAGTTGATCTCTAAAGCATCAAAATGCTTGTATTATTATTTATGCTGTTTTATAACATTGTTTTATTATTACAGATGCTTTAACATGTGAACAGCATTAAGTGTAGCAGCTGGTCCAAATTTTACTTTTTTATACAATGTTAGATAGTTTTAATATAATAATAATGTATCATATTTAAGAAACTGATTGTATGTTTTTTATGTAAAATCTTAATCTGTAATCTGTCACTACAGCTGTCAGATGCCTGTACTAGAGTAAAAAGTACAGTATTTACCTCTGAAATGTGTTGTAGTTGAAGTAAAATGAAAAGTAAAGCTAAAGTACAGTAACTTTAGGCTACTGTGCAAAAGTTTTAGGCATTTTAGATGCAATACTATCAGAAAGGCATCTGATCGGTCCCAGATTGATTCTGCAGCAATGACCCAACATACAGCCAGAGTCATAAAGAACTTCAGCAACCAGGAGAACAAAGAGTCCTGCAACAGATGGTATGGCCCCAACAGAGCCCTGATCTCAGCATCATGGAGTCAGTCTGGTAAATAGCAAAAATGGAAAATGGCTGCATTTATATGGCGCTTTTATCCAAAGCACTTTACAATGTTTGTGCTGCTCATTCACCCATTCACACACACACTCACACAAACACACACACACACACCGATGGCAGCAAGCTACCCCTCTGATTAGTGGTCGACCCGCTCTTCCTCCTGAGCCACAGCTGCCCAAGTCTGGGATTAACATGACGAGACAGAAGCAGCTGAGATGCCGAAATCCACAGAAGAAGAACTGTGGCAACTTCTCCAAGATGCAGGAACAACCGACCTGCTGAAAAACTGTGTGCAGGTGAACCGAGGAGGCAAAGCTGCTCACAGCAACATATCGATGTCATTTATGTTTCTTCTGTTTACTGAACTTTGTATGAAATTAACTGATAAATAAAAAACTACTCATGACATTGACTTTGAAAGCATCCTCACTTTACTTTTAAAACTTTTGCAAAATACTGCAAATTTAAAGAACTTTAACTGGAATATTTGACATTGATTTGTGCAAATATGAGGCTCAAAACTAAACAATATTGAGGAATTTAGTCTTGGAGGAGGTAGATGTAGCACTATATATGAGAGGTCACAGCTGCAATCAATTGAATATATTACAATTAGTATATATGATTAATGAATATTTTTTGTTTTTCCTTATTAATACCTTGTTTTTCTCCACTGCAGTTTTGTTTATTCAGTGTTCTTTCTTTATTTTCTATATAAATATTGTAAGAATGCTACAAGTTTTAATACTATCATTATCATTATTACATCTTGCTAATGATAATTCTGTATTTTGTAAGTAAAATGTATGCAGGACTTCTACTTATGTGCAGTATTTTAAGTGATAGTCTTGCTAGTTTTACTACTGAGGTTATATTTTAAATGGGATCTAAATAAAGCTATATATATATAGACATCTAAAATAAGAATAGTATCTTCTTTCTATTTGTTTGTTTCTTTGGACCGAAGAAGTGAAGCAGCTCTGTCAAAGTTTGCGGATCAAACCTCCCGCTGTGTTGTGTCTGTTATTCACATTAGTGCTGAAATTTAGAGAAGGGGATGAGTGCACGGACTCATCGATCCAGGTTTCTTTCTGCCTAATTTCACTGCTCCACAACAGCAGCTGGTAGTCATATTTATCATTTTTATTATTTAATTAAAAATTCATATTGCACAAGGATTTTATTCCTGGCATCGGTGTGAGGTGTTTGTAGATTTATAGTTTAAAAAAAAAAAAAAGAGAAAGTTGTACACTTAGCTCGGTGGTATTTCATATTCATTACAGAAATCCAATCTGCTGTCTGCGTGGCTGTAAAAGCTTTTCGGATGGACTCTATTGAGCATCTGCACTGAGTCGGTTTTATAGACAACTAAAGCTAAATTTAAACTTTAGAAACATCTTGCTAAACTCAAATATAAAGAAACTGGAGGATAAAATAACCTGCTTGCAAGTCTATGCATGCAAATATTATGTTTAGTTTATGCCACATTAAGAGGAGAATAAGGACTTTCTTAACTCGTGTGTTTTAATGACATTTACTTTATTTCCTCATTGTTTGGGTCCCACAGACTACTCTGCTAAATGTGTATAAATTAATGCTAAATCATCCAATTATTTACCTTTCATTAAAACCCAATATGTAGAACAATAATGAAGTATAGAAACAGCTCCCTATTGCCTCAAACTCAGTTGATGACAGTGACAAAATAAAAGAGCTTAAAACTTGTTATTTCTACAAATATTTAATGTTTTATCTTTATATTATGCATGAACAAATATACATTAATTTGACTTGTCAACGAGTCGTTCACAGACAAAGAAATGAACCATATGTTATCCTACATAGTGAGGATGAGACCACCGTTAGATAAATGTCTTTGGCCCGAAAGAAAGAAGGTTGAGATTTAGCTCTTAATGTCTGTCTCTGTAAAAACCAAAAACCGAGTCAGAGTCAGAAATCTTGGACGCAAAGTTAAACTTTTAACAGCCACATCAAATCAATTAGAAACGCTGCATTCTGCCATCTTAAAGACACAGCAAGAATCAGAGGAGGACAGAAGAGGGAGTATAAAAACTTGAACATAAATAAAAAATGAGAAAAAAAATATATAATTCTGCTCTGGCCAAGCTCTGGCTCGTCTTCCTACATTAACAAACACACACACACACACACACACACACACACACATGCACACATGCACACACGCACATGCATCTAGTATCAAGCCAAAATTTTATTTATTCAGTTTTTAGTTTTTACCGTCCTGTGTCATATGTTTTTGTTTTTGTTGTTGCTGTTAATGACTCATCTTGCACAAAAAAAACCCCAAAACTGAGACATCTGAGCACATCACAGTACTTCTCATAGAGTTTAAAATGCTGCTGCTGGTCTATAAATCTATAAATCTCTCAGTGGCGTAGAAGCAAAATAAATCTCTCTCTGTCTTTCACCCAGTGAACCCTCTCTGCCTCGTCCTGGGTCGTCAGACTGAACATGAGCTGCAACAGTCTTCCAGAGGACAAACGCCGACATCTTTAAATGCAGGTTAAATACTTTTTTATACTGCGCTGCCTTTGACTGAACTGTAAGTACATCTTTTATCTGTTCTTAGCTTTTTGCATCTAATTTTCTGTTGTTTTAAATCAGCATCAGCAATGTTTTATACTGTTTTTTTTATGTTTAATGCAATATGTAAAGAAAATACAAATACACCTGCCTTGTTAGACCTCTTAAACTCCAATAACAGAATGTTTTGGATTTCTTTTTATTGTGTAAAAAGTATTTTCAACACCAATCACAGATACACTGTACAGTAGAGGATATAAAAATCCACTTTATTATGGGAGTTTTACAGCTCAACTCTCTGAGACACCAAACAGAAGAAGTAGAAAAACTTTCTGTAGTTGACTTCTGAAATTTTTAAAATCATGTTTATAAGCAAATTCTCATCAAATTTGGGGAAGGACATGAAATATCAAGGTGATAAAACTATAAATATGTTTTTTTCTGAACACAAAACTGCAATCAGAACCAAAAAAAAACAGGTTCTGCTACACAACAAAACACTATATGGAAGTGAATCATGACCCTCCTTCTTCTTTACGGTTTGTTGGCCTTGAACAGGTGGTGGATACATGGTGGAAACCTCCCAAACTTCTGTCTAAAAGAGAAACTAAATGCAGTTGTCCCGTATGGTCTAAATGATTCATTCATCTTTCAGCTCCTAACTAACCTCACTGTTTTGGATATTGTTATCAATGCAGAGCTGGTGGTGTGTGTTTTTGGGTGGAGGAGGAAGTAGAGGACCTCCTCTCAGGTGTACAAGTGTAATGATCACATGATACGTCCTTTACAAAGAGAGAGCTCACTGCTGTCATACATGCACTGAGGAAGGCTTGATGCTAAAATGCTTCTGCTGATTTGTCAGTTTACTGGTTGTAATTATGATTCATCTTCAACATTTGTAGATAATACATGAGGTGAATCTCTTTACTGTTTCTGGAGTGCCGCCTTTGTTCCTGACTTTGCTCTGGAGAATACAGACTATGTTTTTTGAGAGGTCTGTGGTCGGCAGGGCCCCGAACAGAACATTAGGGTTAAATTGAGTAAGAAAGGGGGCGCCCTGTTGGCTGATGGTTAAGATGCATAACTGCAATGTCTGTGGTTTGATTTATGGCCATGGACCTTTGTTGCATGTCATATCCTTCTCTCCACCCTGTTTTCTGTCTCTCTTTGCACTTTCAACTTTGGAGTGAAGGCAAAAATGCCAAAAAATAATCTAAAAACAACAACAACAAAAAAACAGTAAGAAATTAGAATCAGAATTAACTTTATTGTGCGTACACATACAAGGATAAGGCTGGTGATTTTCTGTCAACACATCTCATGTGCAGAGCCAAACTAACAATGAACTAATCTACTAATAAGTATCGCGCATGTATCCGAAATCTGATATATCTTATTCCTCTGTGCCATAGACCTCTGTCGTTGTCCAAAAACTATTAAAAACATGTCAGTGAGCCACACCGCTGCACTGGGTGACATGTTCCTTCATTATGAAGAATTTGGTGACGTTAGTTTGTTTAGAGCCGGCTCCAAAGACTCATAAAATCAATGACGTTTTCAGTCTCTGGAGAGTAGTTCTATGTAAGGCAGACCTCACTGAGCTTGTCCGGTATCACTGTTCTGTCTGCCGTATAAGGAACAACTCTCCTGAGACTGAAACCGTGATCACTGTCATTAGTTTTTGGAGCCATTTCTAAACATGTCCATAATCTTTGGGATGAAGAAACATGCCACCCAGTGAAGCAGTGTAGCGCACTGATGTGTTTTTAATCATTTTTGGACAACAAAGGAGGTCTACAGCACAGAGGAATAAGATATATCAGACTTTGGATACACACACACAATGCTTGTAAGTAGATCAATTCATTCACTGGTTTGGAAAAACATAGAAAATTACCAGTCTTATCCTTTAAAGAGCATGCAGGGGACAAACTTACAGAACGATACATGCAGCCTAACAAAGATATCAAGCTAAACAGATGTAACTTAACTTAAACATATTTTATAGCTATTATATAAAGACGAGAGCTGGACAGTATACCATATTTATAAAGGTCAGACTTATTATATGAAATCCGTTGGGGTACACAAAGTACAAGAGTGCATGGCAGTGCAAATGATGCTGGAATAGATACTGTATTTATAAATTAATGTGTGGAAATTAACCCACGTGGGTGACAATGAGGGAATATTATGTGAGTTAAGAGTCATGTATACTGTTACAACACATGTTAGTGTTATCCAAAGCAGACCGTGTCTTCTAGGAATTATGTTTATATACTACTAAACTACAAATTACCTGTCAACATAATTACAGTAATGGACTGTCAACAAAAAAACTGATTCATCAAATGAAGTCTGAAAGTTTTCCAATATAAGATCAAAAAGGTATCATCAGACACAACCTTTCTTTACCTATAGCTCATCCTCTTTAAAACTAATTTGTTCTCTATAGGATTCTTATCTCTTTAATATCTTCTTAATGGCTTCATAAAGAAAATGGGTTTTGGAAAACAGCCAGCTGCTACTTGGAACATATTAAATCAGATTAAAAGTGCCGCTGACAGATTTACAGAGATGTAAAGATAAATGTGTACACTCTTTTGAAATTGAAACCCATAATTAAAGTAACTTCTGATGTCTGTGCATGACATTCCTCAACATGCAGATCAGGAAGCAACCTTGAATCTGTAGGAGGAGGGGCGGAGATTTTGGAAAATCTCTCCTCGGACAATCAGCAGTTGTTCTCCTGGAGGCGCTTTGTTATTGCTTCATTTTGTGCTCATCTGATGTTCCAGAAAACTACTCACGTTGAGCAACAAACAGCAGAAACATGGAGCGTATTAAAGAGCATCTCATGGGAAAAAACGAAAAAGTGAAATGTCTTGTAGGGAACGTATTTCTTGCACTCTGACATGGTAACTGCTTTCATATACAGATTATGTACAAGTCATCAGAAGCAGATGGTTGCTGCGCTACTGGCGACGGTCCAGAAAGTTGTTTGTTCAGTTTGAGAAATGATTATACTGTGATGATTGTCGGTTTATGTAAAGAGACATTATCCAAACATTCACTGAGGAGAGCAACTACCATATAATTTGCTAAAAATGTTCATTAATAGACGTAAATGCAAAATATTTAGTTTGCCTTGTAAAACATCGATGGCTAAATTGGAGAATTTATCAGTTTGGTTTAGATTTTTGCTCTCAGTGATTTGATCCTGGATGAAACATGATTTCATTGCATCATAACAACTCTCCTTTTGTCTTTTTATTACAGTTCTCACAGGGTCATGTGCTCTGGCAAGTTCGGGGAACACAACTGTCTCCTTTCAGGTTGAATGAAGGCCAAGTGAGGCCAAATGTTTGACTATCTTCTGCACACATGCATCATATTTTTGTCATGAGCACGAGTGCACGGGGTCAACTATGGGAACAAACTGAAATGATCCATGTGAGGATATATGCCAGATACTGACGGGAAAAACTAGACACCAGAGAGTAAAATATTTTTCAAACACAGAAAATTTCACTAGAAAATATGTATGAATGGAAGTATAAAAATGTATGAATTGCATTAAGAGAGTGCAGTAAAAAACAGTAATAACTTTCTAATTTATCAGTTTCTGTGCACAATATGAAACATCATACAGGAATTGAGCTGAATCAACTTATCTCTCATCGTGGAGCTCCAGCATGCTTCAGAAACTGGTTGCACAAATTTGTTTTTGTTTCCACATGTGGAAAAACTGCGTTCCAATAACTTAAAATGTCAACACAAACAGGAAGAGTCTTGGGGTCCTTTTTTCTGCAATATCTGGACTCAATTTGACTGTATTTGTATTCATGTGCAGATTGTTTTCTTTGTGCTTTTTTTTTTATTATCTTAATTTTGATGGTTTTTAAGTAACAGTCACATGTAGATAAATATGCTTTTATGATGTTTTGTGTCCTTGATACGTGGTTTAAATTAACTACTCTCAGTTATTTCTATCCAGCATTGTTTTTTGTGCAGTTTATATGACTAAAAAACCCCTAATCCATCATTATTAACTTGATGTAAATATATAACTTTGATCCATTTTAATACAACTTCCTAGTTTTCATTTTCTGATTATTTCAGAACGTATAAACATGAGTTCCTCTGGTTGGAAGTCTCTGTACATGAAATGATGAAGTTGAATGAATGTACTGCTGAAAGTTCATTCAACTCGTTTAATTAAGTTTGTAAAGAAACATGATCAGCCAACTTCCCAGCATGCATTGTTTGAGAGTTTCAATTCCCCCGGAGACCCTTCTTTTACATAGTTTAAACAAAACAGACGTTGATGTATGTCTTTGATACATGTGAATCTACGTCAGCGTTGTTTCTTCCTCGTAATATTGAAAACAATGCTGAAAGTTTAACGGTCTCACTGACAGCGGTCTCGCATGTTGTATTTGTGCTGATTCTGATCCAGCAGCAGCCGCCACAGCTGTGAGTCCTTTGTGAAAAATGAAGTGAATCTTCAGACTGCAAAAAAATGTAAATGGAAAACAAATCTGACTTTTTGAATGTTTATCAATATGACAAACATTCAGTCAGATTTGCAACATTTGTTGATTAAACTTAAGAAAGTTATCTCTAATTGAGTTAACTCAGGAAGTTCTACAATTTCAGAGAACTCATGGGTCAACTTTCAACTTATTAAAAACTTACAGCAGTTATAATTGTTAGTTACAATGCATGAAATGACAGTGTTTAATGAACCTACAGACAATTATCAGTGACTCTTGAGCTTTACGGAGCTTTATAGCCAATTTCAGCTCATTGTTTACCGTCCAGCTGCAACTTAACTGTTCTGGTTCACTTATTTCATTTTGGGCTGCAGCAGGCAGCTGTTTTCAGAGAAAAAGCTGTAAAAACCTTCTGAACACTACCTGCTCAGCAGCAAACAACAAACAGACACAGTTAGCTGTAGACTAGCTGGTGAACATAGTGGAGCATTTAGCAGCTAAAGAGCCAGATATTTCCCTCAGGAGTTGGTAGAGAGCAAAAACAGAGCTAAAACAGAGTGAATATTGGACTTACATTCACCAGGTGGACAGAAACACGACTCCTAATGAATGATCATGTTGCTCTGTAACCGCTGGATGTGGAAAATCAGCAACTGTTTGCTAACAAGTTCAACATATCAACTTAAAAAATGATGTTATGTCAGAGTTGTGTTCACTAATTGTTTCTGCTGAAAACACGTGGACAAATATCAGTTAATGCATGTTTAAGTTCAGTTATCTCACATTTTTAAGGCAGCAAGTTTAATATGTTTACAGTGTACAAACATACTTTAATAAAAAACAATTCATGACAAAGAGTTAATGTTCTTGTATTCACATTAAAGTCTTCTAAAGTCTGAGAAAAATTACTCATGTGATAACAATTTGGAAACTACAAATCTATAACAGATAGCTTGCATTTTCACAAATGGGGGGTGTGGGATTTGAAAGACAAGTAACGAACGGTGCTGTCAAGTTGGATTATGTGATGTGCTGGATCTTCTGTTCTTCAGAACTTGCTGCATCAATTTTGATCTCCAAAGTATGCCTACTTTGGTTTACAGTTAAAAAAAACAAAGACTTGCAATAAAAATAAATAAAACCAGATGTAGAACTATTGTTCTGTATGTGGCAAATTATTATCTGTATTGGCTGATTATTTTTGTCTGATTCTAAGAATATTCACATTTATATTGTTTGCATTCTACATATATATATTCTTAAGTTTCCCAAGTTTTCATTTTTCATATCTTGGCAGTTTTGCCATCTATGGCGACCATTTATATACAGTAGTAACTACAGTCAGTGATTATCTCACACTTTGTGGGCTCCAACACTTCAAATTCAGTATTTCTATTTATTTATATTAGATTCTGTCTCTGCTAACTGTATGGATTTGGATCTGTGCATTTCGAGCTGTGCAACCATTTATGTGTTTTATCGAGCTAATAAAAACTCCAGATGGAGCAGAGGCATCATATGTTTTTGTGTCTGTTTTCCATATCAGAATCAGTGCGCATGCAGGTCTTGTAACTGGGAGTCCTTTACCAGGCATCATTCAAGGATAATTCCAACCTTATTTTCTTATATTTCGGCCATTTTTCACACATGAATAACTGAGATCAACCAAGTCTCACAGGGCAAGAAATCTGACACGAGCAGGAAGACGATTAGGTTTTTAACAAACCAGGTTAATCATATAATTGCAAACGAAAACCAAAGCAAACTGTGAAATTATGACCCAAACACAAAACAGACTTTGTAGCTGTGGAAAGGATTCTTACTGATGTTTCCTTTGCAATCACTTTCAGTTTTACCTCCAGCTTAAGTGATTTAGATAATCTGGATAAACAGCTGTTTTGTTTTTGTACTCGGATATGTCACAGTTTTCCAAATCTCTGCAATTACTTTGCCCAGTGCGATGCTCTCATAACTGGAAAAAAAACGAAGCTACAACAATAAGATGCAAGTTGTAATAAACCAGAATGACCCTTTAAGGATGAGTCTATGAAAGAACTGTGTTCAGGAATTCAGCATCTGCTAATTGTTGGGCAAATCCTTTTTTATCTCCCTCATGCTAACAAGCTCAGAGCCCAATGCTCAGACTCCTCATATAACCAGACACATCGTCATGTCATCCCTATGTGCTAATGAGTCAGACCTGCTGATGTGTTTTCAAAAGGTCGGAGAAGCTAAATCAGTTTGAAAAAGCATCTTTAAACCGATGTGCTTTCTTTGGCTTTTCATTTCCATTTTTTAACTTGTTGGTGGCATTTCTCTGCGGATAGCAACGTGTGTTGGGCGTTCACCAACACATCGGTCCAGACTGAAATATCTCAGCAACCATTAAATATATTACCATGAAATTTTTTGTACAGACATGAATGCTCCTCTGAGGATGATCTTTTCTTCTAGAGCCATGTCCAATACTATGCTTTCTGGAAAAAAATACCTGAGAAACTAATGACATTCCCATCAGCCTCAGTTGGCCTTTGTGTTTATTGCAAATTGTTCGCACGCTAACACCCTAAACTAAGATGGTGAAAATGGGGAATATTACACCTGTTAATCGTCAGTATGTTAGTTTTGTCATTATGAGCCTGTTAGCACGCTGACACCGTTAAGCTCAAAACTCTATACAGTAAGTACAGCCTCCCAGAGCTGCTAGCATCGTTGTAAACTGTTATACTGTATATTATATTGTCTGTCTTGTCTGTTTAGTAGTCCATCTGTAGTCATCTTCCTGCAGGTGCTCTTTTCCGCCCATAACCTTCTTTACGATCACCTGACCAAGTCCTCTTCTGCAGACTGAAAACAGATTTAAAGGTTGTTGTATTTTTTTAAATCAGTGTTTGATTCTGGGAAAAAACTTAAAGTACAGGTTCACATTTTTCTGACCACATACTCACATATGTGCAGTACATTGAAACAGGTTTAGGTTGCTGTAATTGTTCCTCTTGTCCATAAACGCTGCAAGGAGATTCCTTCTTAGAGCCATTTTAAGTTAAGTGATGGGGGAGACACTGCTGAGGAAGAGTGTGTCAGTCCTTTGGGGAGTTTGTCCTTATTCAAGTTATGGTCTAAGGATAGAGAGTTGCTGTACAGATTGTAAATTTGTGATTTATGACATTGGGCTATATAAATAAAAATGGACTTTACTAGATTTCATGTGGGTAGGCTCCAGAGTTACAGTCTCACCGGTTCCCTCTTTGTGTTACTGTTCCTGCACTGCAGACTGGTGAAACACAATGAAACTAAAAAGACCAGAACTTTGGAAGATACTCAGCTTGATTCAGCTAACTCAGACTGCTGAATACTCATATTAGCTCCAGCTGATATTCCAACTATTCCAGCTTTCATTTTTTTTCACAGAAGGAGGACTGTAGATTTTGTCCCTCATCACTTACATTGAAATTGTTGTGGGAATCATGGACAGAAGGAGTGATTACAGCCACCAAAAACCATTTAAATATGGGCGTGCTAGTGTAACTATGGTTACTGCTAACATTAACTGTGAACTTGATAGTAACTGCATTAAAGTTGCTGGTTGTGGGTAAGTCAAAGCATGGGGACAAAGTTGAACTTTCTACTTTAATTCCCGCTGCAGCAGTAGGTGTATCACTCCGCCACTTTAATCAGTTGCTAACACTAAAAGCACATTTTTCAAAAATATAATGCATATATAATTACCATTAATTGATTTATATAAATCATCCCAATAAATGATAATCATGACCAAAATAAAGCAATTTAACAAAATGGATCTTTACAAAAATGAACCATCTTACACTAGTATTGTTTTAAGATTTAGGACTTGCATCCTTGAGTGTCAACAGAGAAATTAATGAGATCATTAAGAGAGTTTCTTTCCTGAGACTCAAAACTCTGCTGAATAATGAACTTGTACCTGAATAACAGATGGCGGGGGCGGACTGGGGGCAGCAGAGAGCTGCACCTGCCTTATATCCCCCCCCCCCCCCTTTTTTTTTTTTTTTTTGCTTTTCCCATAGTGAGTGAAGGTCTGCAGAGGTGGAGACGTTATTAAAACCTCCAGGTGCCATAGTGTTGAAGCTGCACTCATCAACCTCCTTGCATGGAGAGTAATGCAACAGCAGGGGGCAGAGAAGAGCTTGACAAGTCATTTCCTGCTGACAGTGACCTTTGTCATAGTGCACTTGTCACGGCAGCGAGGGTACACTTGTTGAATCTGTGTCGTCTTTGAATGCCTTGAAAGAGGAGTATGATGTGTCATCGTCTGAAACGAGGCGCACCGCTCCCACTATCAACACCTTTAATCTTCATGTGAGCCGTGTGACCGCAGTGTTTGCTGAAGGCTGTGCAGGGACATCTGAAATTTCAGACAACCGATGTGTGTGTGTGGGATGCACATGTTTTGCACTGAGGGTGATCCTGCTGTGTGGCAAATGATGGTTGTAGATATGATATGTTAGCCTGTAAGATGATCAGTTACTGAACAAAACACAGGTCAAATAGATCACTCGTGAATACAGTTTGCCACCATAAAACTAAGATCAGGGCTTGTACTTATCAAAGAACTTGAGAATGCTCACAAGAGCCAATTTACGTGAATACCTTTACCTTCCTGCTTACACTGAGGGATAGGAGTAACCTTTAAGAGCAACTCTCAAGTGATCCCTTGAATGATCACATGTGCTCAGACAGGAAGAGCTAATCACACACAGGGGTTTAACCTTCCTCTGCCTCATTGTTTTATTCTTTTGCTTTTGTCAACCTTTGTGTTTTCTTAAGGGTCAAAAATGACCTGCCACTATGTTTAACAGTAGAGTTAAACCCCCCTAAATGATCTTTTTTCAACTTGAAATGTGATGGCATTTTCTAGAGTGACCCCAACATTAGAAAAAGTGAAACATCACCTTTGTTCATATTTCCATTATAAGCTGTACAACACTGCAATGATTATCTTAGGGTCATTTTTGACCCGGCAGTTATAAAATCATTTACGCACCACAAAAACCACAAACACACACACAATAAAAAACTGATATTATGTGTGCTACTGATTGAACTCAGACAAAACTTCCTTGTGCATGTGCACATGTGCATCTCACCTCCTCAACCCCACACGTGACTCATGTTCACAGACAAAAATAACAACAAAATTTTAGATAAAATAAACATTTCTTACCAATGGTAAATGCAGTCAGAGGCTATAAAGGTGCTGCACATGAAATTCCAACAGTTCTCTCTTTGTTGAAGCCATGAGTGCATGTTTCAGTGCCCATCAGGTCATAGATTGGATTTCTGATGATATCTGACGAAGAAGATGAGTAAGAATACAAACCAGAGCACAATGCATCGTCTTCAGATGAAGAAGAAATCCCCCAAGCTGACAGAGAGACATTTTTTGTAAAAGAACAGTAAAATAACAAGGTCCTTGCCACCATATGACAACCAGGGCAGCACAAAATGTCATAAGGTTGACCCGTAAAGCGTGAGTCAAGACCTGCAAGACGTGTGAGAGATAAACTGGCAGAAATAAGAGCGGTCTGGGAGAAGTAGGTGGAGCGTCTGCCGTACATCTACAACCCTGAGCCTGAAGAAACTGTGGATGAGCAACTGGTACATTTTTTGTTTTCATATCTGTGTAATTTTATTATGTATTGCTGTAATATCATTGATTTATGTGACTGTTTTCTGTGACACTGATACTAATCTCTTTTGTTGAGAGGTCGCTGTCCTTTCCGGCAGTATATGCCGAGCAAGCCAGCAAAGTATGGCATCAAGATATGGGTGGCCTTTGACCCACAATCCAGCTACGCTTGGGAGATGCAAGTCTACACAGGGAAGCTGACCAGTGGAGGCCCGGAGAAGAATCAGGGGATGCGGGTTGTGCTTGATGTGACAGATGGACTGAGGGGCTGCAATGTCACGTGTTACAATTTCTTCAAATCTTATGAACTCAGCCAGCAGCTCCTGAAGAGGAAGGTCACCGTGGTTGGCAGACTTAAGAAAATATATAAGCCTGAGCTCCCCCCCCCCTGCTCTCCTGGCAACAAGGGGGAGAGAGGCCTTCTCATCAAAGTTTACCTTCATCCCCAAAACCACCACTCTAGTTTCTTATCTCCCAAAGAGGATCAAGAATGTGGTCCTCCTGAACACACTGCACAAAACAGCTGAGATCAGTGATCTTGAGGACAGGAAGTCAACCATCATCCTGAACTACAACCACAACAAAGGAGGCATGGACAACCTGGACAAGGTCATGGGAACTTACAGCTGCAGGAGGATGACAGCCCGCTGGATCATCTTTCATTATATCATTGATGTGTCCTCATACAAAGCCTTCATGACATGGATCAAGCTCAACCTTACCAGGATGCCTGATAAGCAGAACAAGAGGAAGGTGTTCTTGTAATACCACACATTCAAATAAGGGAGCGCCTTCTCCGCATTGCAGCTTCTGCAGCGCTTGTGAAAACTGTTCAGGGGTCTGAATATTGTCCTGATCCACCTGAGACTGCATCTGTGGCAGGCAAGAGGCAAACTCTCCTACATATGCTAATTAGAGTTGATTGATTTGTGTTCTTCATGTTTTTGTTTTAATCTCATTTATTGTCATTGTTTATAGACCTTGTGGGTGGGGGCAATGCTTCAAAAAATGGGGAAGACTAGAATTGTAGTTG
The DNA here is from genome assembly GCF_963924715.1 of Thunnus thynnus. Lineage (NCBI taxonomy): Eukaryota > Metazoa > Chordata > Actinopteri > Scombriformes > Scombridae > Thunnus > Thunnus thynnus. The sequence goes on along the minus strand of NC_089536.1, from coordinate 4,656,000 downwards.
AATTCCTCATTTTACAGTAGATAAACTACAGCATTCAGAACTACTTTCTGTACATTTCTGCTACTTTCTTAGGCTATATATGTGTTATCTCTTGCTAAAAGATTTATGTTTACACCCATGCTGCACCTTTAGCAATAATAATAATAATAATAATAATAATAATAATAATAATAATAATAATAATAATAATAATATTAAACCTCAACAATTATGAGAGGTGTGTTGTTGTGTGTTTAATCAGTGGTCTCCACTAATTAAATGCAGTCTTTCTGCACTGTGAAGAGGGAAAACTCAGATATTCAGAAAGTTTGTGATGAATGACAGGTTGTTTCTTCATGCAAAATAGATTTGGAGTTTAAAATTTAATTAAGCTGTTTTATTTTAGGGCTTTAGTGAAGGCGGGTCATTTTTGACCCTTAGGTTAAGACTACACAAGAGTTAAACTCTTTTGAGCAGGTAAAATATATTAGTTTCTCTGTAGAACTTTCTAGGATCATTGTTTCCTGTTGAGTTCACTAAGTCCTGTACTTGTGTTGTGTTTTTCTTAGAGGACCAGTGTGTGTTAGCAGAAATGGAATATAACATTCATAAGTATGTTTAAATTAGTGTATAATCACCTGAAAATAAGAATTGTTGTGTTTTCGTTACCTTAGAACGAGCCCTTTATATCTCCTCTTCCACGGAGCCCATCATGTTACACCGCCATGCTTCTACAATAGCCCAGAATGGACAAACCAAACACTGGCTCTAGAAAGGGCCTTTCGTGTTTTTCGTGAGTGTCGTGGCCACCGTAGATTCTCCTACATGCTTGGAAGGGGAGGGGTATTCAGTTGGTTGTAATCTGCAACCTACCACTAGATTGCTTCTAAACACTCTGTGCACCGCCTGCTGTCATCTACGTCCTATCAACTCAGCTTTATAGTGCTTACTCGTGTTGTTCTCTCCTACCTAGATCCCTGCTTGTGTTGTATCAGCTCTCAGATGTACGTCGCTTCGGATAAAAGCCTCTGCTAAATGAAATTGTAAGATTGTAAGATCATGCTCCATAGATGTCTCTTACTCAGTTTAACCAATTGAAAACATCACATTACATTACACCATTCACTGTTTTTACTGAATGACCTTGACGGTCCAACAATGGCTGGTAAATCCAATAAACCTTTCCAGCCTGCATCTATACAGGCTCACAGGTTTAACTTGGTTGTTTAACCGCTTGTACCATAGCAATAATCTCACTCTTATACACTCTTAACACAAATAACATTACCTACATGACACAGTAAAATGCTATTAAACAAAACTAAACAAACTACTGTGGTGAGTGTACATAAACTAAACATTTCATGGGCTTTGTTGTATCAAAATGGCCGTTAATACTATCTATTAACACACATTAGACTGTGAATCATAAGCTAATTGCTAATGCTCAATACTCGCATGAAATGCTAACGCTTCCAGCACATACGCATGCCTCACATGTACATTCAAATTCATGCAACCCCAAGCCAATGTCCACAACACTTACAGGAGTTTACTCTATTTTGTCACCATAACTGTACTGTAATGTATGTACTGCTATACAATACCCTGCCTGGAACAATAATTTGTGTCTGATATGGTTTTTCCACATGAAAAGTCTGGACCACAGTTGGCTCCAAACTTGTTGTGATGTCATAAATCGTGCTCGTAGGTTCGCGCCTTAAACTTAGATTTAAGGTGAGCAGAGAAACTTTCCTCTTTCAGCAGATGTCTGTGAAAACAAACTCTTCACATACATCATTCTGCACAGAGAAGAGAACAACATCCATATGATGGACCTTGGAGTGGAAGAGGACTTTCATCTTTTTTTCTATTTTTGCCCTCTCCATATGTTTGGACCCCTATATGGGGGTATCATACAGCTCCAGCTCTGCTCTCACTGGTCCAGTCTGAGGGTGGATTGACTCTCAATAATGCAGAACCTTTCGTCGTCATGGCAACAGTAAACGCTACGTTACAATTTTTTAAAAACTGTCCGTTGGTCGTGGTTGGAAACAGGAAGTGAACAGCAGTGTCCTGCAGCTAAGTCCACTTTTATCTATCTAACCAACCAGCCACCCAACCCGCCTCCTCCGATCAATGGCAACTTTAGGGGGTAGCGTGGGGGGCCATGGCCACCCCTGAAATCTCACTGGCCACCCCTTTGGCCACCCCAGATCTGATAGGTCGTTGGTCAAGTTCATCAACACAATAAGGCCATAAGGACTCAGGATGCCAGTCACAGTGACCGCAAGCTGAGCTAACGCCAAGACGATATGAATAATAGTGCTGTTTTTTAGCTGTTTTGAATATGTTTTGCACAGGTAAGAAAAGTATGATGTGACTCTTATGGTGACAAAATAGAGTAAACTCCTGTAGGTGTTGTGGACATTGGTTTGGGGTCGCATGAATTTGAATGTACATGTGAGGCTGGGATGTGCGGCCATTTTGATACAACAAAGCTCATGAAATGTTTAGTTTATGAACACCCACCACAGTAGTTTGTTTAGTTTTGTTTAATAGCATTTTACTGTGTCATGTAGGTAATGTTATTTGTGTTCAGAGTGTGTAAGAGTGAGATTATTGCTACGATACAGGCAATTAAACAGCCAAGTCAAACCTGTGAGTCTGTAGAAATGTAGGCTGGAAAGGTTTATTGGATTTCCCAGCCATTGTTGGACTGTCAAGGTCATTCAGTAAAAACAGTGAAAGGTGTAATGTAATGTGATGTTTTCAATTGGTTAAACTGAGTAAGAGACATCTATGGAACATGATCTTACAATCTTACAATTTCATTTAGCAGAGGCTTTTATCCAAAGCGACATACATCTGAGAGCTGATACAACACAAGCAGGGATCTATGTAGGAGAGAACAACACGAGTAAACACAATAAAGCTGAGTTGATAGGACGTAAATGACAGCAGACGGTGCACAGAGGTGATGCATAGAGTGCTTAGAAGCATTTTTTTTTTGTATTTTCTCTTCCTTCAGTCCATCAAGTGTGGAGGTGAAAGAGCTGGATCTTTAGTATCCTCTTAAAGATTGAGAGAAGACTAAAGACCATGCTCTTTCACAAGAGAGAATTTTACTCATGCAGATGAGAAAATATCTCTATGTATGCTCAGTATTGTTCCTGTATTGTGTAAGAAAGCAGTTAAGATGCAGTTTACACATGAAGGTATTTGTAGTAACACTGCTGACAATTGTTTTAAATATGTTTTGCACAGGTGAATGAATGTGTTGCACCAGTTTGGACCCAGAGCTTCATTCTGAACCTGTAACATATAACATATTTACTCCACTACCGAGAAACAGCTCTTAAAAAATATGTAGCCTATCTTGAACAGAATTACTGACATTTAATTAACCACTGCTTCCCAGAGACTATGATAGGTGGAAATGTAAAATTGAATAGAATGGTAGCTGCATGTTTGTGCTGTTCTAGCTTGTAATATTATATTTAGTTATTGTGGGAGCTCAGCATGGCACCTTTAGTCAGATTCAATCAATCAGACTTGATTTGTTTAGCATTTTTCATACAAATACAATGTAACACAAAGTGCTTCACACAATTAGAAACAATACAATTACCCCCCACCCTACCCCACCCCCATCCATACACAAAACAATAAGTGACTCTGTTATAAATAAAAGACTCAGTAAAAACAGGAACTGAGGAAACGCTGCCATAACTCTCATGAATTTGCAATGAGGACACAGCAGAGATAGGATAAAAATGTAAACATTCAGAATAGGAAAATAAATTAATAATACAAAATTGAAGTGTGAAAAAGATAATAAAAGAGATTAGAGGGGATGTATTAAAGTGAGTGAAACCAGAAATGTAAGGTAGGGTATTAAAAAGAAAAGAAAGATAAAGATAAAATAAAAATAAAATAAAATAATAAAATAAAATACTAAAAGAGAGGAGATGTGTTGAAGTAAGTAAAACCAAAAATAAAAGGTAGGATATAAAAAGGAAAACAATCAAGAGAATAAAGATAGAATGAAAGGATATACCAAGTAGTAAAACAGGCTAAAACATATAGATAAAATAAATAAAATTCATTTAAAAACCAGGCTATGAGTGTATTTGTGCATATGTTGAAGCAATGTGATACATTGAACATCTGTATTTACACATTTTGATCACCTGTCATTCATTAAGGTTCGCTATGACATGGCCACCACACATACCAGCTCTGTGTCCCATCCCCATTAAAATATCCTGGATACACCACTGGCTCCGATTATGTCATCTTATAATGACGTCATATGAACTGCGTCATTTATCTGAGTCATAATTACTACAGTTGCTAGATGTCATTCAAACATAACTATAGGCTGTTTTTGCCAGCTGAATTTTCAACCTATATTGTCGTTTTAAGGACGAGTTGTGAAGTTTATACCTATAAACATCAGCATGTTAGCATTTAGTTCAAAGTACTATTGTACCTATAAGTACAGCCACACAGAACTACCAGAATGGCTGTAGTCTCTAGCTAGGTTTCCTTAAAATTTTACGCAAATTTTAACCACATTTCCAGGATATTGTAAAAAGAAAATTAAAATTTATGAGCCTTTTCATAAAGATAACTGCCGCGTTTTTATTGATGAGATGACGTCGGCAGTAAAACCTAAAACTGTGAAAAATAATGTAGAAAACATGATGGAAATATAACATTTCTGTTAGTTTCATGTATTAATCTGAGGAACGTTGGGGTCTCCTCATCGCTCCACACAGATCTGATGTTTTTTGTCTGACACTATTTCATGTGTCTTTTAGTGGAGCAGAAATGTAAGTGAATGTTTAAGTCACATGATTCATGTACGTCATGATTTAAAGGTGCAACGTGTAGAATTTAGTGGCATCTAGTGGTGAGGTTGCAGATTGCAACCAAATGAATACCCCTCCCCCCTCCCTTTCAAGCATATAGGAGAATCTATGTTGGCTGCAAGACTCGCTAAAACACATGGCGGCCTCTGTGGAAGAGAACCTGCTCCCTCTGTAGATATAAAGAGCTCATTCTAAGGTAATAAAAACATGATTCTTATTTTCAGGTGATTATACACTAATTATAACGTACTTATGAACGTTATTTTCCATTTCTACCGAGTCCGTTCTGCTAGATGCTACTAAATTCTGCACACTGCACCTTTAATTGCTAATCTGTTTCTATTACACTTTTATTGATTCCCTAACATTTCCACCTCAGCTGAGAGTAGAAACTTTTTTTTGCAATATTTCAAGATTTTTTGCTGTTTCCATTCAGGTTTTTTTTTTTAATGCACAAATTGAAGATGCGAATAAAAACAGGTGGATGGAAAGGAACCTGATGTTACTTTTGGAAAGACAACTAAAGGAGCTCTTGAACAAAAGGAGATCCTCCTCTCATGCTTCTCACTTACTCTGCATCTAATTTACAGAAGGGACATAAATTAACAACAGAGCTTCTATTTGATGTTGTCTCACTTGTAAATCAAACACCCTGACAAAACATATATATGCAAATATATAATTAGGGTATTATTCAAACAACAATCATGACTGTATATAGAATATAAATGCAGATCGACACACACACACACATGCTGATTAGATAACTTAATAGCCCTGGCACACACACCATCAGTAATCTCTGTTTTCTTTTCTCGACTGTCACTTGATTCGTGGCATGTGATTGCTGCTGTCAGTCTTGGCTCGGACTCACGGTGCATTGCGGCACATTCTTCACTACTAATAGCTTCCTTAGCAGAAAACCTGTCCGGCTGACATTTATGCATAACAACAACCCCAGTGTGTATGCGTGATAATTGCAACATGTACACTAGTGAGGCTTTTCACATCTCCTTGAGTCTCTCAGTGCGGTGCCCGCTGGGGGAGTTTTATTTTTAGCTCCTTGGTCTTTGATTAAAATATGACTCTCTTGTTGACCTTCACACCTGCTGCAGCTCTGCCAGGTCCATGGGAACACGACCACTTGATAAATAAAAGCCTGCCACCAGAACCGCTGACAAGCCATAATCAATTCTCCATGAACTGGGCCCGGACCTGCATAGTCTCTGTGAGGCTGCTGAATAAAGGCAGCCATCCCCCCTTTTTTTCCTGCTGCTTCTTTCTATGTTGCATATGTGTCACCTCATGCCGCACCTGTGTTTTTTTCCTAACATGAAAACAGTCAGCGAGGCAGGAAAAGACATAAAATGATACAGGATGGATGGATGGATGGATGGATGGAAATATTGATCCACACAGATAGAAAAATAATTGACAGATGATAGATGGGTGAAAAAATGGAAGCAGATCTGTTACAAAAGGTTCAAGGAGACTGACCTGCTGCATCTTGTTGTCCATTTTGTTGGTGGCTTCATTACTGTAATGGATGAATGTAGGACAGAAACACACTTTTGGTGTCCAGATAAATTAAGGCCACAGTCACTTCAATTCCCTGTAGGCTGGGAACATTTGTCTTTCCGTGAGTGTGCATTTTCATTTATTTATTTATTTGTTTTTTTGCATTTGTATTTTGCATTTGTAGCTGTACACAGTGGCGTATCCAGGACATTCTGACTGGGGATGGTTCACAGAGCTGGTGTCTGTGGTGACCGCGGCATAACGAACTTTAATGAATGACAGGTGTTCAAAATGTGTAAATACAGATGTTCAATGCATCACATTGCTTCAACCTATGGCACAGATAAACTCATGTTAGCATCCATTGTAAACTACAACAACTAAATATAATATTACAACCTAGAACAGCACTAACATGCAGCTACCATTCTATTCAGTTTAACATTTCCACCAAACACAGTCTCTGGGAAGCAGAGGTTAATTAAATATGTCTATTTTCAGGAAGTAATTATGTTCAGGATAGGCTACACATTTTCTAAGAGCCGTTTCCTTGTAGTGGAGTAAATATGTTATGTGTTACAGGTACAGAATAAAGGTCTGGGTGCAACAAATTTATTCACAGGGGTTATCTGTGCAAAACATTTTAAACATTTAAAACAATTGTCAGCAATGTTATTTATCGTGGTGTTAACGCAGCTCTACTATCTCTGAACTGTGAACTTCATTGTGATATCTTTAGTTTATCATCTTGCTTAAAAGTGGATCTCACTTAATTTAAACATCTCGTACACAATGCTACAAATACCTACATGCATCTTAACACTTCTTACACAATACAGGAACAATACTGAGCATACATAAACATATTTTCTCATCTGTGTGAGTAAAACTGTTTTATGTTCCATAGACTGTACTGTTTAACTAGTTGAAAACATCACATTACATTACACCTTTCACTGTTTTTACTGAGTGACCTTGACGGTCCAACTATGGCTGGGAAATACAAGAAACCTTTCCAGCCTACATCTATACAGGCTCACAGGTTTGACTCGGCTGTTTAATTGCCTGTATCGTAGCAATAATCTCACTCTTACACACTCTGAACACAAATAACATTACCTACATGACGCAGTAAAATGCTATTAAACAAAACTGAACAAACTACTGTGATGGGTGTTCATAAACTAAACATTTCATGGACTTTGTTGTATCAAAATGACCATTAATGTTATCTATTAACACACATTAGACTGTGAATTATGTAAGCTAATTACTAATGCTAAATACTAACATGAAATGCTAACGCTTCCAGCACATACGCACATCCCGACCTCACATGTACATTCAAATTCATATTATAGACCCCAAACCAATGTCCATGACACTTACAGGAGTTTACTCTATTTTGTCACCATAACAGTCACATTATACATTTGTTACCTGTGCAAAACATATTTGTAACAGTTAAAAAAAACAAAAAAAAAAAAACAAAACAGCACTGTTATTACATATCATCATGGTGTTAGCTCAGCTTGCGGTCACTGTGACTGCAAGCTGACTCATCGTGACAAGTATGCTGACTAGAAATCAGCTCTCACGGCCTCAGTCTTACCATTACTATATTAGAAGGAAATGGCAAACTGGCCCCTACATCTGTTTGTCCCGCTTTATTGTGTTGATGAAATTCATCAACGATCTATCAAATCTGGGGTGGCCGTGCGTGGTCACCACAGACCATCCCTATAATCACTGTTGGTTGTACAGTGTCTTTAAAATTATTCACTTCCCCCTTTGGAATTTTCATGTTTTATTGTTTCCAAACATTGAATCAAAGTAGATTCAAAGTAGCATTTTTGACCGTGATCATCAGAAAAAGACCCTTTAATGTCAAAGTGAAAACAGATTTCTGCACTGCAGCTGTCCAGTGTTACGCTGCCTCCAATCCAACATAATTATACCGTTACATGGACAACACCAGACACCTACGAACACAATGGCATCTATTCCCACACACAGATTGCAATTTCATCTGTGTCGTTATCATCTTACACAACCACCGTCTCCATCCCTGTAAATGTCAGAAGTGTAAAATGATGATGTCACTAAAATTGCACAGACCAAATATATTTTTTTCCAAATATGATTGTCAAGAAGTAATCCCCTAAAGAGTGTTAGAAATAAAATGTTTATTTCATCCTCTGCTGAAGACCACTCCTTTTTTGTAACCATATAACAATAATCCTGTGTTCTCTTACAGCACCTCTCCACACTGTCCTTACAGTACAGAGCGTAAATGTCATGGCTGTTTTGCATGTTGTTGAGAAATGCTAACGAGGCCACTCATCAGAGTAAAAAAAGGGCTTTCGAAATGAACCTACTTGTATCTGACAAAGGTTAGTAGTGCATGTAAGCACAAAGCCCGTCTTTGTCAGGCTGCCTTATTAGCATGCACAGAGTTGTGTCATGTTTGGAAGGTGCTACTACATCCAGCCCTGTCATAAAATCGATACACCATCTTCCGAAGGCTTCACCAATAACTCATATTGGCTTTGTCACAAACCCGGTTCAAGGACTGACTCTTGAAATTGTTTACCACATGAAATATCTCTGTATATTTGGTGTGAGAGAGGAGAGGAAACGCTTGTGGTTGGAAACATGCACATCATAAATATACAGTATGTGGTCGTCCTTTTAGTACATGAGCAGAACTGGTGTTCCTTGTTCTCTGAAGCATGCTGTCTTTGTTTCTTCCTCACACACCCGTCCTGACCGCGCCAGCAGATTGTTCTGCGAGTGTGTTTTAGACCGCTTTGTGTTTGTTATTGTTGGGTGAGCTCTTGAAGTGTTGCTCCGAATGTGCCAGTAAGACTGTGCACAGATGTGGCAAAAACTCAAAACAAGAATCAGCACGAGCATACACGCCTCACACACACACACACATAAACGCACACACGCACACACAGAGTTTTAATATGAAGCTGATGCCTTTTTCTAGGTCAGCATCTCGCTGAGTGACCTGACAAGTTTTTCCTATCTCGGAAAGCTTTTTGAAGTTCGCCTTGTGAATTTATGATAATGAGACTTTTCCGGCAGACAATTGATGTATTTAAAACTGCTTTGAAAATTTGATAAAACAATCTCAACTCTCCAAGTCCGCTTTCTTGCTTGTTCTGGATCCTTCAACCCAGTCTTCACTGGCAAATTGAGTTTGCTCAGTCGGCATAGAAACGCAGACGTCGAAACTTTCCATTAATCTGAGATGAGTTTGACAGTTCCTTCTTGACCTTAGAAACAGCAGCTGAGGAAAAAGGTCAACTCAAGGTCCACTTATGTACTTGTTCTGTAGCTTTCAACCATACCAAACATTAATTTTATTAATTTATTCAACCTTTATTTAAATCTTGCGGAATCATTGAAGGCATGCCGTCATTTCCAATGAACACAGAGTACAATTAAAACAGTATAAATACACACAAAAACATTCAGAAGTGGGGTAGTTTGTAATAATGCTTTTAAATTAATCAATAGATACAGTTGTGTTAAATTTTTTGTGTTGTAGTGTTTGCATGCAGGACTTCAGGCATTAGCCGATCACTTGAACGAGTAAAATAATTACTATAGGACCAATTTAATAAGGAAGAGATCTATGATAGCAAGTTGCCATTAAGGGCTTTATAAATAAATAGAAAGCGATGTCTGTCACATCTTACTGTTAGAGATGTCCACCCAAACTTTTCATAAAAGATGCAATTATGAGGAGAATAAATGTCACCGGCAGTGATAAACTGAATTTAGGGGTTTAAGAGTGGAAGCAGAGGCGTGTCTATAGATAATATCACTATAATCTAAAACAGACAAGAAGACGGCCTCAATTATCTGCTTCCTACTGTGGATAGGGAAGTTTCTGAACCAATATCCAATATTTTGTCATAGCTTGCTGTCAAGTGTGTCAATGTGAAATTTAAACTTAACTTTTTGATCCAGCTGGATACGGAGATATTTATACCCTCAATACTGTGTCCATTCAGAGTGGTAATATGCAAACCACTGTCAACAATATCTCTGGCTCTAGAGAATAGCACATATTTTGTCTTGTGTTGACTAATTTCAAATTAAAAAGTGCATTTTGCAATTTGTCAAAGACTTCAGTGGCTGAGTGTGCAGTATCAGCAAAGCAATAGAGAACTGTATCATCTGCATAAAGATGGGCATTGAAATTTGTTATAAAGGATGTAATATTGTTAATATAAATTGTGATCAAGACATGACCCAGTATGGGACCTTGGGGAACCCCTTTTGACAGAACAATAATTTCCCAAAATCATTGCTGTCTATAAGACAGGTAGTTCTGAAGCCATTTACAGGACTTATAATCAAAACTGATATCACATAACTTCTGTAGGAGCGTGATCAACAGTGTCAAATGCTTTTGTTAGATCGACAAAGAGAGCAGCACAATATTTCCCTTCATCAACAGCAGATACAATATCACTTATAATCAAAGTAGTAGCAGTGACAGTACTGTGAGTAGCTCTGAAACCAGACTGATGTGGACTTAACACAGAATTTCTTGGGAGGAATGATTTGAGCTGATTATTAACTAAAGACTCGAGGATTTTTGCAAGACAGGACAGTTTGGAAATTGGCTGATAGTTTTCATTTTTATCTCCACCCTTATGCAGTAGGACGTGCAGATTTCCAGACCTGAGGGTTAACTCCAGTAGAGAGATTAAAGATATATGTAATCTGTTCAGCAAAAAATGGGGCACAAAGCTTTAAAAAAAAAAAAAAAAAAAAAATTAAGGGCCTACTTTATCCCCCCCAGTTTCTTTCCTGCAATTGATAGCTTGAAGTGCCTCCTTAACAACAGAGGAAGTGGAGGCCTGTAGGGTGAACTGAGAGGTACAGTTTAAGGAGGGCACATTAAAAACAGATCCTGAGTACACCATATCAAACAGATTCCCAGCAGCAGCAGGATGTGTGTTGAAAGTCTTCATCAGTAGGTTGAGTTTGTTTTGTTGTCATGGAAATGTTCAATATCTCTATTGTTCTGAGCATCTGTAGCAATGTTTATTCATATTGAACTTGGAAGCAGCTGATAACAGAACAATCTCAACTCAACTTGCTCACTTGTTCTGGAGATTTCAACCATATCACACGGTCTTCATCGAGCTTGCTCAGTTGTCATAATCATGTTAAAATTAAGTTTTATAACTAAGTTCAGGAACAAAGACCACACCTCGTACATATCCTATTTCCAAACTATTTAGGCACCAGGGATGTGCAGAGAGCCCAGTATTTGTATTTGTATCTGTATTTGTTGGGGCAGCAAAATTATTTGTATTTGTATTCGAATAAAAGTGGAAAGAGGCTTAAAAATCCTGTTTTTGTTTTTATTACACTTTTAATTGTAGAAAATTAAAGTGTTACAATAAGTGTTCATGAATAAACTACCTTACGAAGGAGGTCCCCAAACCGGGTCTCAAACTGGAGTCTCCCAGATCATAGACGACTGCGCTGATTACTGAGCTAAAACTTTACTCATCACCTGATTGCAGACAGACCTCTACCTATTTATACACCAGTAACACAGAGACAGCACAGCGTGTAACATGTAGGGAAGAACTTCAAAGACAATTCTTGCTTTGTACTTTTCATTTATTGCTTATTTTTTTACAACCTAACTTTGTGGAAAGGAGAAGTGGAACAACCGGTTATGGAGAGTCCCTCGGGAGCGTGTGTCAGTAGCTCAGCTTTATCTCTGGGGAACACCCCCAACTCCGGGAGTGAAATCCAAATTAGGAAATGTGCGTCATGTAGCAGGTGGATGTGACTCCCACTCGTTGAGACCTGCTGATAGACGTAACAGCAGAGCAGAGGAGAGAGACTGAGATAGTGATGTAACCAACCTGTGTGCTGGTATTTGACATGTTGTTTTTCTTTCCAAAAACAAATAATTTTTAAAATATTTGTATTAAACACATATTTGTAAAAAAAACAAAAAAAAAAACACTATTTGTGCTTTGTCGAGTAATGTATTTGTATTTGGGTGCACCCCTATTTGGCACACCTTATCTGTTCCTTTCCTCTTCATCTCAGTTTTCACATCCCTCCCCCCCAAACCTCCTTTTTTTAATCTTCTCTCTCCACAGTTTGAATACTGGAACCACTGGGGGCTCATTGTAAGCCGATTGGCAGAAGAAACGGCTCAGAGTCTCGACTCCTCTTGTTCCCTCCTATCTTCCCACCGCTGACATTGGTTCATCGACGTACACCTCCATTCATCCGTCCTCAACCCTGATTCTTTGCCTCATCCCTTCATTGCACCATCCCTTGACCCTCACCCACATCCCTTCATTCTTTCCTCCTGACCTTCAATCCATCCCAGCTCTCCTCCTTCTATATTATCCATTAAATCATTTCAAATCCACAATTTTGTCGGTGTGGTCTTTGTGAGTGAACTGAGCACTTCTAGGACTTCTGGCTTAAAACTGAGCTTGACAGTTCATTCTTGACCTCAGCAGTTGAGGACAAAACAATCTCAGGTCAAGGTCCATCTATTCAATTATTCTGGAGCTTTCCACTATATCAAAGGTCTCTATCAGTTTGCTCTTTTGTTGCAGAAATGTCTCCACGGTTCTGAGCATCCGTAGGAATTATCAGCCATGTCGGATTAAAAGTTTTTGTCCTTGGAAACAGCAGATGATAAAACAATCTCAACTCAAGGTCTGCTTGTTCTGGAGCTTTCAAGCATATCACAAGAAAGTTTAGTTTCTTTCTGGCTACATGTTTTTTTCTGTTGACTAACTGAAGTGACAATTCATATTTTTTTTTCCAACACCACATTGTTGGCGCCGTCAAAAATAAAACTGTTGTTGCAACATTTCCTGCCACTATAAAACCCAAAACTTAATCTCAGCGGAGTGTGCTGAACCACAATGACACAGATAAAAAGATAATTTTAAATCATAAGGAGACATTAAATGACACATGAAAATTCAAACCAGTGATGCTAGAAATGAAGTTGTTCCCCATATTCATCCCCTAACCCTAAATTAAAACCAAGCTGAAAAGGAGAGTTTTACTGCCCTCTGAAAGTATCAAGTGTGTTTCACCACAAAGCACAACCAGCATCACTGATGTGAGATGTGTGTTTTGTTGCACCTGTGACCACACCTAACACTGATGTCACAGGGTTGTGGAGTACACCTGTACATCACCGCAGCACGATAAGGAGTTAAACCACAGGAGGTCAGCAAAGACAAGACTTTCAGGAGGTGTGAAGATACTCTTTAACCAGGCGTAGTTGCCTAAAGCTAAACATACCTTAAGGCCAATTCATGCTTTCCGTGTTCTGCGGACAGCTGTGGTCTTGCACGCAGACCGTGGACGTGCACACGGTTCCATAAATACTTTCAGGGGTTTGCGGACACAGACACCGTCCACATGTGCAAACTAGTAAACATGGTTCCAGTGTGATAACATTCAAGTGTTGTAAAATCCGGTCTGTGAATATTACAAACGGCTGTGCAGTGTTTTTTCTGATCAGACTTTAAATGCAATAATCTGTTACTCCAACCACACTTACTGGATCGTATTTCATTGTCTCACCAGCACTTTAAACAACATGCTCACAACAACACAGCCCCTTGTATTGTTTCATGAAGGGCTGTTTTCAGTCTGAATGCAGTTGAGGAATTCCTGTATGTGACAGCTTAATGGGAATAGGACTACAGTACATACATAAAGCAGACGAGACAGGCATTCTTGTCTGCATTTCTGGCACATGCGCAGTTAGCATGCTTGCTATGCGTACAGTCCATGCGGTCACAAATTTTGGGATGTCCGCAAAGGGGTCTGTGCGGACACCGCGGACATGGGAGGATGACGAAATTTACACCAGGTGGACCAAATTGGACCCTTGTGGCCTATTTTTGCTAATACACAATCTTTTCTTAACCTTAACCATATTGTAATTGTTATGTGCAGATATTGCAGAAAGCGTTAAAAACATCGGCATTGATTTAAAAAAACAAACGTTATACAGTAATAATACTGACGTTCTTGTCTGGTGATAGGATTTGCTCAATCACAGAGATGCCAAAGTCAAAAAAAGATATTTAATGACTCAACTGAGCACACACACATCCTGCTGATAAAGACTGATTGTTGATAAAAATGCAGATTTGTTTCTCAATTAATCCCTTTGTCAATAAAATATCATAAAATCAAAAAAGGTGATGTTTAAAAATTGCTTGATTGGTCCAAATGACTCAAAAATATTCGATTTATTATCTTATGAGACAAAGAGCAAATCAGCTAAAAAAAAACAACAGCAAATCATCACATTTAAGAAATGGAAAACAGAGAATATTTGGCATTTTTGCTTGATAAATGGCTCCAACGATTAATCCATCATCAAAAAAATGTGGTTAATTTTCCAACATTGTTTGACCATGTGCTCTCCTGGCGCCCCCATCGGCAGTAATCAGGGCAGGACAACATCCTTAGTCTGTGCTTTCCAAAACCGTTACACATCACTGTTAAACAATAATGATGTTTTATGATGTGACAACGTTGTGGTTAAGGTCTGGTTAGGTTCAGGGAAAGATCATGGTTTGGGTAAAAAAAAAATTGTAAAAAAAAAAAACTAGTAAAAAAACTGTCCCGACTCACTGTTGTAAACAGGAAATGAACAGTGGTCTCCTGTGGCAAAGTCCACTGTCGGCTTAATACCTCCATCCACCCCTCCTCCACCAAATGAAAAAAATTATCGACACATACGGACGTCATCTGAATTACACCACTGCTCCAGGTTATAATTATTACGGTAGCTAGGTTACATCTGTCATTCAAACGTACCTGTTGTGTCATTTATCTTGGGACGACAGTTTTCTGCCAATGGATCTAACCATGTAATTATTTCGGCTCCAAAAATGTTTCCCTCTCTGGAGGCAGGATAAGAAAAGGCACTTTTGAAATTCACTTATTTAATCTTTTCCCACCCAGCTATCTCCAGTCAAACCTCATCAGGCTGTAGGTCTGTAGATTACACCGCTTCATCACCGAATGCACTCATGTGAAGAGTGCTGGGCGTTTATCCAGACCTTTACAGGGGCCGAGTGCATGTTTGTTACATAAATGTGCAACACCCCAAAATGCAATGAATGCCTGCTCTGTCATCACCCATGCATCTGGAATGACCCTTAACACGGTGCAGCACACACACACACACACACACTCTCACACACAAAGAGCAAGGATTTGAAGCCATGGAGAGAGTATGTATAGAGGCTCCAGCCCCTGTCTCAAGCCTAGATTGAAGATAAAATGTGCTTCAGATTAGAGGAAGATGAGGAGGAGGAGGAGGAGGAGGAGGGGATAGACTACAGTCTGCTTGGTGATGAACTCCTCCAGCTGCAGGGAAAGAGATTAGGAAGACCGTCTTACACAACTGTCTTGAATAAACCCGCCAGAAAATCCACACCGACACCAAAACAAATGGTTCCACTAAAGCGTGCATGACACCTGTCAGATTGATTAAGATGATGGATTTCAGCACCTGAATGCTGATCCTGGAGACAGGTGTGCTCATGTAGGCAGGTACACTGTGTCCTACACGGAGCGGGCTCATACTAATAAGTTGAAACAGTATCTTAACCATATAACCCAGTTTGCCATGGTCCTCTACTCCCTTGTTGCCACAAGTGACACTTCACGAGATGGCATACTCAGGGGAGGGCACTGTCACCTTGGATTAAAGCATCTTTTGAATAATGCCTCTTTGCACGTCACTGTGTCTAAAGAAAGCTTTAGCACAGTGTGCATAAAGCATTTTGTGCACTCAAAGCCTCGGTGGTATGGATAGAAGCCAACCACCCCTCCTCCCACGTGCGAGCGTAATATCACGTCTCATAATATGATGAGTTGTGTAAAATATTAATTTGAATGAAACCAACAGAGACAGCAGGACCAGAGGGAAGGTAGGAAGTCACTGATGCTGCAAAATCTGAACGGGTGCTGCAGCTAATTTCAGTCATTATCGTTTAATCTGGTTTTTTTTTTGTTTTTTTACAATTAATTAGTTAGTTGTTTTGCTTATGTATGACTAACTGAAAAATGCTCATCATGATTTTCAAGGGAGCGTCTTCAAATGTCTTGTTTTGTCTGTCCAACAGTCCAAAACACAAAGATATTTAGTTTACAATCATGTAAAACGGAGAAAAGCTGAAAATCGTCATATTTCAGAAGTTTGAATCAGATCTAGGTTGACCTCTTAAAATGAAGCATGTTTACTTGTTTACAGTATCAATGTGGACACAAAGAGTGAGAGCCCTGAAGAGGTTAAAGCTGCTATAATAAATATTTGTATATAAACAAAGGATCACATGACAATGTGTATGTGAAAGGTGTTGCTCGTAGTGACAAACCTGCAGAAAATTATCACCCTGACTCTGCAGCCACCTTCAGCTCCACGTAGCATGTTAGCATCTTTTAGCTTATTGTTTTGGTTTTACATCCAGCAGCATAATTTTGAGATAAAAAGCTCTAAAAAGCCGCTGTACACTACCTGCTCAGCACCAAACAGCAAACAGACACAGTTAGCTGTAGACTAGCTGGTGAACATAGCAGCTAAAGAGCCAGATATTTCCCTCAGGAGTTGGTAGAGAGCAAAAACAGAGCTATTAGAGAGTGAATATTGGACTTAAATTCACCAGGTGGACATATAAATGTTTCTTTGTATCCTCTGAATGTGTAAATAAGCAACTGCTTGCTAAGAAATCCACTACATCGACTTAAAATGTGATGTAATGTCAGTGTTGTGCTCACAGTGTGTTTCTGCTGTCCCCAGGTGGCCAAAAATAATCAGTAGCTGCAGGTCAACCCCCTCACATTAAGCTTTGGGACCCCACAGAGGGCCGAGACCCACAGGTTGGGAACAAGACATTAATCCCTTATTAAAATTCTTGGGATTTTTTTTTCAATCTACTAATCGATCAGTTGTTCCAGCACTAATCTGAACACATGAGAATTTGTTTTTTAAGTTAATTAACCACAGAGGAGCATGTTTTTGGAAGTCACTTGCATTGGATTTTATTTAAAAAGCTCCCCGGGGATGCTTCACTGTATTGACACAGTGGGACCATCTGTCCATCTTAGCTCAAAGCCAAATCTGTTAACTCTGAGAGCTTTGGCACTCGTTCAGCTGGAAACGAGGGCACAAGTTAAAGGGTTTCCTTTCCTGTCTCCTTAATAAGAGCCTCTCTCCTCCTCAGTGATGCGCGCGGATCCTCCCCTCTAAAATCAGTTTCCCCCCACGGGCCGTCCTGTCCTCTAACTTTCTCAGAGATTGCAAAAAACGGATTAAAGATTAGGATCCGGATCAGCGGAGGGCCGTTGCATAATTAACTCCACGACGACGAGTTATTCCTCAGTCGCGTCGGATACTCCCGACTAAGTGGCACAACGTGGGCGGCGCGTTGAGGAGACGATCCGTACCAAACGCAGCGGCTGCACGCAGGAGTCAGACAAGCTGGATACGAAGCAGGAGGGATGACGGCGTATAGCTCCGGGTAACCTCGGCAGTAAACCATGCGTGTAAAAGGTGTTTCTGGTTCACTGCCAGCCTTGAGGGGTACGATAGTGTCCGTGTGATGGTGCGCGTCTCTCCAAGGTGGATTCAGTTTCCAGTCCGGTAACAGAAACTGACTGGGGCGACTTCATTTGAGTATTTCACGAGCGGAAAGGACACTTCATCACCTGGAGACCGGCTGAAATATCTCTTCATTTGATATTTTAATGGAGCATAACCTTTGATATCATCTGGACAAGCTCATTTAGGAGACCTGATCGGTTTCTTTTTGGCTACGCGCCTTCTCTGTTGACTGAAGTGACAATTCCAACAACAATTCCTTGGCACCGTTTTAAACAAATCGGTTGTCGCGACTTTTTGCTGGCACAATTAAACTCAAAGGATAGTCTCAGTGGAGTGCGGGGAAGGCGTGTAAAAAAGATCTTATCAAGTCATAAGAAGACAATTAATGAAACACATGAGAATTATGTGAAAAATAAAGGTCTGGAAATGCGTCGCAAATGCATCTGTCTGCTTGAGGTAAGTTATGCGTCTTTGCGCATGAACTGAAACACATTCTCTAAACCCTTTCGCTTTGGGTTTTTTTTTTTTTTTGTGGCATTTAATTAAAATAGCTTAATAAAAGCAAGTTGATCTGTCTTATTTTCAGGGATTTCAGCACAGTATAATCTTGATGCGAAGGGATTTAGCACTCATTTCATCCAGATGTCAGTTTTGGCCATTGCCTCCATCTCACAGCCATTAAAAAATAATAACCATTAAAAGCAAGAAAGGGTAGCCTCTTTCTGTAAACTAAAAGGTTTTAAGTGGACATTAATCTGACACAGAGACTTGTAGGATTAGATTCTTCCCACCTTCCACCGCCGGAGCTCTTGAGTATTAAGAATAATCTGATTCATATTAGTTCAAATAGGCGCTGAAGGTGTAGTCGGCGTATTTACTTGGAAACATTGAAACGTGAACCAGGACTTTTTGGGTTAAGATGGCATCAGAAAACGATCCCTGGTGACATGATTTCTCCTCTATGTGAGACTGGAGCTGATGCTGAAACACCCGGATTTGGGACACTGGAGATTTAAAAGGGTGTTAATGCAGCAAGTGCACTCCTCCTCTCACTTATTCTATTTGGATCACATCAGGAAAGTGAACAAAATTCACATTTTTTTCTAATCTCAAAATGCTCTTCTGAGATCAGTTACACATATATATGATGTTTATCCTAGTTGTGGCTCATTCTGAGTCCTACAGATGCAACAATATAAGGACATGTGCACTCAGCAGAGACATGCTGATGTTGATACAGATGCCTGAGGTGAATTACTTCATCTCCCTCCTACCCATTTTGTGAGGAAAGCTGCCGCACTAAGAATAGTCAAGAATCCTCTGAACCCTTTTTTGAAAATACCCCCCCCACCCCGCCGTCTATTTGCGTCCCCGTTATTGTGATTTAAGACCATGCAGACCCCTCCCCACCCCCACCCACTCAGTAACTCACATATCACATGCCTGCTAAGGTCAAAAAATGAGGCCCCCCTGATGAAATACTTATCGAAGTGTTGCAGCTTCAGATCACATTATCAGCAGTGCAGACTTGTTTTATCCCATCTTTGCATCAGGGGTCAGCTGTTCAACCGTGGACCAGTTTGACAGGATTTTTCACGGGGCGGCGCCATGGAAACGCAGGCTTCATTTAAGAATAAAATATAAATATAACAATATTTAGGATTGTATCATTTGTAAATGAGGGTTAACACCTTTTTTTAATGGTTGTTTGGCTAAAATATTTGGAGACTAGAGATACATTTATCCACACATCATCTTTCTTCTTTCAACAAAGCTTGAACAAAAATAAGTTAACAAATATCTGATCTGGTCCAACAGCTTAAAGTTGAGGAATTAAAACAATGTTCGAATTCACATGTTAACATTTTATTTGTAGTAGGTTTATTAGACTTAATTTCTGCAGCATGCACTGTTCAAATAGTTTTAATGCCTCCCTTCATTTTAAAGGCAGTATTAGATGTAACATTCAATGGGATTTATTTGGAGTAGGTTTGTGAAAAATGATGTAAAAGTTCAGATGTAAAGTATGAAGGTCAAAAACCTCTGCTTTCATCTCATTAGTAATTTTAATACTCATTTGGCTGAAAAAAGACTCACTTGGAGACCAGAGACGTACTTTATCGGTTAACCACGTACAGTAAACAGCAGCCTGCTTCATTTACAGTTGATTGAAAGTTCTGTTGTTGTTGTTGTTTAATGGCATCAACACACCATTTATATTAGACTGTCATCAATTGGTATTTGTGAAGAACAAATCTGTCCAACAGGCTAAAGTTGTGGTAGATTTTTAGACTTAATTTCAGCAGCGTTCACTCTTGGTTTTAGCAGCGAAGGCAGCTTTAGATGTAAAAAATGTTGTATTAAATGGGATTTATTTTGTTATCTACAGCAGATTTGTGAAAGATTCTGTAAAAAGTTTGAGTGTAAACTGTGAAAGTCAGAACTAAATTAGCAGATTAGCAAGTGAGGTCTAACAAATAAAAACTGAGTCACTTGGAAGCTGGAGACATACTTTATTGATTATCCACACATCATAAACAGCGGCCTTCATTCATGGTTGATTGAAAGTTCTGTTGTCGTTGTCGTAGAAACAAAATGGCACCAACATACCGTTTCAGTTCAACCTATTTGTGAAGAATCAGAATCAGCTTTGTTGGCCAAGTATGTTCACACATGCAAGGAATTTGACTCCGGTTTTCTGGAGGCTCTCGATGTGCTTCACAACAAGAACTCCGGAGATACACATGAACGTACAGCCACAACAAGGCTGAACAAAGACAAGCAAGCACAAATCTGTTTTGGTCCGACAGGATAAAGCTGTGGAATTAAAACAAAAAGTCAGAATTCAAATAAAATTCCATTTCTGACAGGTTTATTAGACTTAATTCCAGCAGCGTGCAGTGTTCAAACAACACGCTTTTAACGCTTCTCTAAGTTTTGAGAGTTAGTTTTGATGAAAACCATGATAGTCAGAACTTCAGCTTTCATCAGGGAGCCAGATATACTCGCTGCAAGGCTGGAATTGGCAGCTATTTGCTTACCGCTGGTTTAAATCGTGGCTGTCAGTTGTTGAGCTTTAATTAAGTGGAAAGAAGTGGGCAGTCAGGATGTTACTGTACGCTGATACCTGCTCGAGCTTCACCGAGCGTGAAACAGATGCAGCAATGCATCAGGAAAACCCTTCTTTGAAATCTGGGGCAGACTAGCATTTTAAATGATGGGACTACATCCACTACTGCTGTAATCATCAGGTATGAATGCGCCCTTTTACACCAGAATGACACATCTAATTACACGTTTTTCAAAAAAGCACAAGTGAGGAATTTTAAAGAATGTAAAGTGAACCTTTTCTGTCTGAGAAATGTGAAATATTTACCATTTCAGATGCATTATTAATAGGAATGTTTTATTTAAAGAGGAAATGAAACATCGGCTGTATAGGTAATAGTAGCCGGCATCTCGTGTCCACAGGGAACAGTCTTCTCAAGGACAGCTGCCCCGAGATCTAACCTACTTTGGGGTCAATTAGAGAGGCCGGTCTAGCCCAAACAAAAACTAAACTGATGACATTTAACAATTTGTGGTCTTTTCTGCCTCTCGAAAAATGGCACTGACAGCTGCCGCATGTGTGCCAGCAGCGGATCGGTGGTTTCCAGATGTCAGCGGTATAACATGCAGCACAATACACAAATTCACTGGGTCCCTTTTTTTTTAAGTGTTGCCAACCCCCCTGGTTTGGAGAGTGTCCAGCAGTCAGTCATCCAGGAGGCCTGAATAAAATCCAGTTGAGATCAAAGCGTGTGCATGAAATAATAATCCGCACAATAAATTCCACTCTGCTGTCATTTAACAAAAACCCTCCATATAATAAGAGGTTCTCACCTTTTTCATCACGGTGGTGTAACTGGAGCAGATGATATCTTATATTGTTATTGTGGTAGAAATAAGCAAAAAAAACAACAAAAAAAAACCCAGCAGATACAGGCGCAAAACCTCTTCTGAGCTTCCTTCTGTAGATTTATAATTATGTGCATTATTCAATGTTTCTGCAAACTAGGCTAACAGCAACACCCGCTGCACAAGCGGAAAAATATTTTGAATTTACATTACAGCCCTTTAAGAAGGCAGTTAGTAATTTCTTAGCCTCTATATTATATTGAATCCTTGTATCTGTAAACATCAAAGCCTGTTGACGAGAGAGAAGTGATTACAAACTACAAAGTGCTCCAAATTAGGAGTGCTGCATCAGGCGAGAGGAGTTGTTAATACATGCATCGTCTGCTCAAGGGCACAGAGAGTCATTCAGTTTCAGATTCAGCAGAACCTCCTCTACTGTACATGAGGGGATTAAACGGGCATGTAAGAAACACCAGGACGGTCAGATAGTGTTACTTTAAGGATGGCGATTTTCTGTATTTTTCTTATTGCCAACAAATCTCATCTGCAGAGCCAAACCAACACTGAATTGATCTACTTAGAAGTATTGTGTGTGTATCCAAAGCCAGATATTCCTCTGTGCTGTAGAGCTCCATCTTTTAACGTCACGCATGTTAGAATTTGATTCATTGATTGATCCTGACCTTTGTGACTTCTCTCTTTTTGCAGGTGTGTGCCATCATAAGCCTTCTGCCTTCAGGCTCTTTAGCAGATCTGACATGTGAAGCTCTGCTAATGCTATCAGGGAATGTCTCATGTAAGTTGAGGACAAACATCAGCTGCATTTTTTTTTTTTTACTACATGTGTTACAAGCTTTTAAAAAGACAGAAAGGAGTGTTGAAAGTTGCTTCAACGTTACTTTACTTGTAAGATTGAATTGATTTTCAGTCTTTTCCATCTCATGACCATAACCGCTAAATGCCAAACACTCACCCTGAATCACAACTTTCCTCTTGTGGATATTGGCAAAATGCCTTTTCTTATTATTCTGTTTCCGTGTAGACCTCACAAGTACAGTAATAGTTGGCTATTGAACACTTGAAACCGCAGCACACATACTCACAGAACACACACACACACACACAACTGTGCACGCATGCACAGGAATGATCCTCATGTGATTCGCCGCTGGTTATGTTCAAATTTGTCCCAGGTAGAGTAATAACAATGCTGTCTGGGCTGTGTTATTATATTATTATGCTGTCACACGCTCACTGATAACTGCAGCTGGATGGATCTGTAGGATCAAGTTTCAAGTAAATAATAATTACATTATGAGTAGATCTGATTTTTTTTTTCAGTTAGTTGTTTAATAGTGAAAAATCTCCGTTACAATTTTATTTTTATTCCATTATAATAAAATAGATAAACAGGAAACCCTTCGATTATGAAATTAAATTTTCATTTGATTGACTGATTGATTACTTATTTCAGCTCTAGTGTCAAGTATTAAAAATGGTCATTTAATGATCGATCACATTGGTCAGGCTTGTTTACTTTGATCAGATATTTCCTGAAAATATGAAGACTGAATAAATAAGAAAGACTCAACTAACTTTAGACTATTTTCTATTTGGCCAAAGTTCTCTATTAAACACTGATAAATTGAGCAGGACTGCAACTAATGATTATTTTTATTATCGATTAATTTGTTATTAATATATAACTGTGAAAAAACTTTGCTTTGTTTCCCAAAAACCAAAGGTGATGTCCACAGATGTCTGTTATTTTGTCCCGACCAACAATCCACAACCCAAAATTATTAAGTTTACTGTCGTAGAGGATTAAAGAAACCAGAAAATATTCACATTTGAGAAGCTGGAATCAGAGAATGTAAAATATCAAAGAGTATTGTTTTCACCAAAACTCCAAAACTTGGGCATAGAAAATGTTTGAAATAAAACCCAGTCCTAGTGATGACTGAGTTATGATGGGAGTAATAAGTCCTCCAGAGGAAAAGATAAAACACTTGTTGCCTTCAAAAACATCCCAGTATGACATAAAACTGCAGAAAAACTACTTGGTTAAAGGGGAACTTGCAAGAGACAGACTTTAAAAAGAATTGTTAAACAAAGCAGCAGAGGCCAAGATACCTTGACTTTTAGTCCCTAGTTTGGGTTTAGTTCCAAAAATGTTTTATCCTGGGTGTTATGGAGCTTTACAGCGAGTTTCAGCTCCTTGTTTAACTGTTCTCTCTCAGCGCTCTCATAGCATCGTTTTCAACTGCAGTAGGCAGCTGTTTTCTGAGAAAAAGCTTTAAAAAGCCACTGTAAACTACCTGCTCAGCACCAAATGACAAACAGACACAGTTAGCTGTACATAGTTAGCTGGTGAACATAGTGGAGCGTTTAGCGGTTAAAGAGCCAGATATTTCCCTCAGGAGTTGGTAGAGAGCAAAAACAGAGCTGAAAGAGAGTGAAACTTGGACTTAAATTCACCAGGTGGACAAAAACACGACTCCAAATGAATGATAACGTTGCTCCGTAACTGATGGATGTGGAAAATAAGCAACTGTTTGCTAACAAGTCCAACATATCAACTTAAAAAATGATGATATGACAGTGTTGTTGTTTCAGCTGTTAACAAGTGGCCAATAAGATCATTGTAGGTTTTAAAGGAAGAGCTACTCGGTTAAGGTTAGGGAAAGATTATTATTTGGGTTAAAAGAAAGATATATGCTGACAGGCTGTTGGTAGGAGACAAGATACAAACAGCGGTCTGATGAGTCAAAGTCACACATTGTTGACCCAACCATCCACCACTACTGTGGTTTTGTGGCTTTATAACAACATCATGAAACTTCTGCTTTCTATTCCTGACAGACAAGAGTCCAACAAACAACCAAAACTACCATTTTCTGAAGAGGACAGTATGAAAAAGTGCTTACTTCAAATAACACTACAAAATGGTGTGCAAACATTGATTAAAAACATCTGAAAGCATTAGAATTAAGCGTCAACTTTGCCCTCGATTTCCGCATCTCCTTATCTGAATCGTCTTGAGTTATTGCAGAAATAATAGCATGGCCCTGGGGGCATGTCTAGATTCATATTTGCTGCTATCGTCCTGTTATTGCTCGAGGAAAGGTCTGTCACCAGTGTTTACCGTTGCCCTTTAATGTTCACCCTTTGTAGCTGTTAAGCTGAATCTAATGAGATTTTCATAGCCTTCTTTTAAACTGTGCAAACAAGGATTAAGGTGCGGTTATTGATGAGACTCTCTCTTTCTCTCTGGATTTCAGTACAGTCCCTGGCCATCTCCTGGAACCAAACCCTGAGCAATGCCACAGGTCAGTGGAGCGGTGAGTTGGACACGTTGCTCTTCTCAGATGTGTGAAACTGATTCCCTACGCAGTTACTACAAAGCAGAGTTGTTGTGGGATACCCCACGAGGGAAACAAGTTTGATCTGAACTCAGATTATGAGGACTAACATCAAAGACGAGAACAATGCTGGAAATAGACTTGGCGCGGTACCACAGGAGACGAAGCTCCGCACAGCGCAGCAGTAATCATTAGAGCCCATGTACACAAACAGCTTATTCAGCTCCACA
This sequence comes from Thunnus thynnus, assembly GCF_963924715.1. NCBI lineage: Eukaryota > Metazoa > Chordata > Actinopteri > Scombriformes > Scombridae > Thunnus > Thunnus thynnus. The sequence continues at coordinate 4,630,481 of NC_089536.1, read as the reverse complement.
GTATATTGCGAAGCCCATTGTCAGAATTTCAGCGTGGCTATATGTAGTCCTGAGCCATGCCGAGAATGTGGGTCTGTGTCTGACATTTCTGTCCCCCCACGCTGCAGGCTCGGGAATCTACTGTGACACCTCTATCGATGGCATTGGCACCTGCTGGCCCAGGAGCAGCGCTGGCCAGATGGTGTCACGACCCTGTCCAGAGATGTTCTACGGTGTCAGATACAACACCACCAGTAAGTCCACACAAACACTGAGCACCTGCCAGCAAAACCAGAAACAATAGATTAAAAACAAGATTTAATTTCACCCCCCCCCCGCCCCCCGCCCCACTCGTCTTCCCCTTCGGGCACATCCTGTTTACATAATTGTGTATACAGAAATTAGCATGAGCATACAAATTAATGAGAGGCACACAAAAGTGTAAAAAAAAAACGTGTACACAAAGTAGGACTGCTGCATATAAATCACCACGGAGCGCCAGAATAAAGGAACTCAAAACATGATGTTCTGAAAGCAGGAAAACGGTGTTTTGATGGGATAACACCACAAAATTTAACCTTTAAACTCTGCTGTTCGAGAAGCTTTGAGGCTCCTTTAGACTGTGCGACAACAACAATCATGTACGTGTCAAATTACCGTCAACTTTTGTCTCAAACAGCCCAAAACTGCTGAGTATAAAGGGACCTTAAGTCTGATAAATTGATGGAAATGTTTTCACTTTTTAACATCCATGTTACTGGTAAGATATCATATTGTATCTGTTGTGTTTATAATCAATATAATCAGTCAAAACTACTTTTAAATCAAATAATCTGAACTACATAAATAGTATTTGGAGAGTCACTGTACATTTGTTACAGTACAGTATTGTGCTTTTAAGGAGCCCAAATGAACACAGAAACAGGGTTTGTTTACTGTAATCATTCCCTCTGTTAATACTGGTCATTAAAGGTCCAAAGCTCATTATAATTGTTTGTCATTATAAAGACCCTAGACAATTATTATAGACAATGCATTCACAGATATTAACATATTTTAAATTAGAATAGAATGATACAATCAATTTGGCAATTAAATGGAACAAAGTAAATAAAAGTAGCACTGAACACAGCACATACAAATAGTATATATACATACGTGCAAAATAAATCCAAATGAATAAAAAAAGTAATAATTCCTGTTCGTATGCAAAAATGTATTTAAAAGCTTATCTTTAGAGTCTTTTTAGTGCATAATTACCTTTTTCTTTCCCCAAACAGTGGAAGTATAGTAACAAAAAGAATGAATTTGGCACAAAAAAGACAGTAACTGTGAAAGATAATCTGACTAATTTGGACGACTGAAGCTTCATATTAACGTTAGATCCATTTTGAATACATTTTTGCATTAAAGGAGGGTTGTGAATATTGTCCCACATCACATGCACTGAAAGCATGTTAGGAAAGGATCTTTTAAAGGTGCAATATACGACATTCAGCCTGTTTTATAACATTAAAATAGCAGCAAACAGTTATTTGCTATGTAAAGATACAGTGGAGTAATGGCGACTGAATGAATGAAGTCACACTCCCTCTGTGTGTGTGTGTGTGTGTTGTAATATTAGCCTCTCTGTTCTTTGTTTTGATAGCCGGTACGGCCTCACGTGTATGTTAGTGCATGTGAGTCCCTCCGTGTCCTCCCCACATCCATTTTCAACATGGCATCCAGGTCACAAACTTCACTAAAATATGTTTCTGAAAACACTTTAGAAGAGGAAGAATCACTGCCTAGTTTGACAGTTTAATCAGGGTTTCGTGAGCTGTCAGATCAGGGACCACTTTTTGTTTTTTTCCAACTTTATTGAGTAAACGACAGGCACATTTGTTTTGGTCTGAGGTGCTGATGCTATAGTGTGACATCTAGTGGGGCTGAATGACGTATGTCGCACCTTTAATGTCCAGTATGACCAGGAGGAACAATTACAGCGAGCAAAACATGTTTCAGTGTTCACACAGATATAAGCGTTTATTAACATATTGGTCAACAACTATAACTCCTCCTGTGGGCACCAATACAGACAGAGCGTAATTAAGTTCCACCCACTCCGGAGGTGAAGACAATTCATCACTCTCCATTGACTTTTCATTGCATGAAGGTGCCTCCTTGTTATTTACACCGGTTTGCAAACAAGAACAGAAAAATACCTAAAAGCTGCTGTGTGGTTGGATGCACTACCAACAGAACTAACTTTTTTATAAGCTGCCAGACTGAAAAACTGAGCCTTTAAAAAGATAAAAGTATATACAGGCAATAAGATGTGAGACATCAGCAGGAAGAAAGGGTAACTGTGAAGTCCTGACAGTCAGTATGTTTACATGTGCAGCAAGCATTTTGTCACTGGTAAGTCAAATATCCAAATGTCAGTTTTAGGCAAACTGTATTTCTTTAAGTTAAACTGAAGCATTTTGACAGAATTCAACTTGTGTTATAGTGGAATACAGATAAATCAGACAGCTGTGCAGTGTTTTGTTTGCAAGCAAGCAAAGTAAGGGAAAAGGACGCTGAGATAGACCAACAATACTGAGTTTGTCAATATATAATATGTAATATACCTTTTCTTCTCTGGTATTATTATTATTATTATTATTTAAGCATCATATGTCTTATGGTACTAAAATAGTCCTTTGACGTGCTGAAATCGAATGTTTTTAGCTAGCTATTTGTTAGCGTTTCAGCTCTTGGTTGCATATTATGAGTATGATGTGTTGCGCTGTCTCTATAAGTGGAGACAGCTGTATTAACACATAATGAATAGTATTGTTGCAGTAATATGAATTAGGTCATCGTAGGAAAAGTTATAATTGTGGTCCAACATGGCACATTAATACACTTAAAATATCTGTAACTATATCATAGTGTAATATAAGGCATGTATACTGCTTATAAATGTTAAATTGTAAAGTAATCTCCTACCTCAGTTTCTTTATATGGTCAAACTAAAAACTAAACTAAAAACTAAAATTTGTTCCTAAAAGGGAAACATTTATATTTTATATTTATCAGGAACTCCATGGGAATACTGTTGTTTTTCTCTTCACTAAAGGTCCTCGAAGTCCAAATTATATTGAGATATTTATTGCTGCTCTGTTTGGCTATGGCAGCTTGTTAATTGGAGGATCATCATTGCTGCTGCCAATGTTGGTGTTTTGTCTTTGTTTTGGTCTGTTTGGTTGACCACATTTTGGATCCAGTCTAATTATCCTCGGCTCTATTTCCGGAGTGTTCTCAGGTCCCTTTCAGGTCAGGCTCATTTGTTTATTTATTTTTTTGAAAATTAATTTATGCAAATCAGGTTGGGATTGCGTTTTCCAGGAGTCTGTTTCAGATCAGACACAACACAAAAAGAGCCACATAAGCTGTCTTGTTAGTGTCTTCTTCTTATCTACAAACCTGGACACGTGGTTTGTTTGTAGGTATCTCAGCTTGCCAGTCGAGCAACCAAACAGGTTTTGCAGGTTAGATAGTAAAATGAAAACTGTAGCACTTTGAAACAGCTGAAAACCTGAACACCACTTTGTTTAGATGCTAAATGTTGTGGTGCTTATTCTTCAATATCACTGCTCACAAAATGCTGTCGGTGTTTAGCTTGTAAGCTAAATATTTGTTGAAATCGCCCCTGGTGACTCAGCTGTCAATCAACTTGTCCACTCAGAGCTGAGTGGATAAAGGAGCATTTCTGATGAATCTCCCAGGCAGAGCTGCAACAATAAGTCGATTAATCTATTAGTCGATTGACAGAAAATTAATTGGCAACTATTTTAATAATAGAATAATCGTTCCTGTCTGGTTCTGCCTTCTCATATTTGAGGACTTGTCGCTTTCCTTTGGACAAAACAAACAAATTAAAGCCATAAATGTGGGCTCTGAGAAGTTTTGAATGCCATTTTTTCACATTTTTTTCACCTTTTATAGACTAAATGTTTAATCGAAAAAAGAATCTGAAGATTAATCAATGATGAAAATAATTGTTCTCTACTCCAAGGGAACTCTTTCGTTCCTTTCAGTAATAAAATATAAACTAAACGCAGTAAACACAGAACATTGTTACAAAGACTGAAACAGTTAAAAAATAGAAGGGACACTTCAAACAAACACTAGTCGACAACAGAGAAGGGTTTGAGTGCATGAGTAGCGAAGACAGGGTGTTGACTGTGATGGTGGTGTATGCGGGTTGACGGAGTAGCGATATCTTGTATATATATATAGAGTGTGTGTATGTGTGTGTATGTGTGTGTGTGTGTGTGTGTGTGTGTCTTGGTGTGTGTTGACAAGCAAAGACAGTAGAGAGAAAAGGAAAGAGAAAGTAGATGAAATATAGCGGAGATGAGGTTCAATTTCAGTGGTGGGGGGTTAAAAAAAATCTCTACATATTCAATTTATCTGAAAATAACTTTAGGAATTTATTTATTTAACATTAACTTAACCAAGAAATCCACACTGAGATTAAATGAGTTCATTGTTTAGTCTGTAAACTGCCACAAAATAGTGAAAAATGCACAATGTGATTGATCAAATTGTTTAATCCAACCAAAAGTCCAAAATATAAACATTTGTAATTTACTGTTATATACATGTATGATAAGTACAAGCAGCAAATCACATTTTTGAGGCTGGAATAAAAGATTATTTGACATTTTTACTTGAATCGATTATTAAACTAGTTGCAGATTTAATTTTCTATTGATAGCCAAATAGATAGATAATAGATAAATGACTAAATCAGATCTAAAACAAAATATGTTACAGAATCAAACAAAAATGCAAAACATAAAATCACAAATACATGAATAAGATATAAAAGATGGCATAATAAAAAACAATCCAAGAGCTGCCAAAACCAAAAAAAGATAATTAAAACTTAACTTAATGAGACTAACACATCTAGACTCTAAAATATCTCAAACATCAGCTGCCAGAAAGACTTTTTTTAATTTCAGTTGGACTTCAAAACCTGATTTTTTTTTATTATTATTAAAATAGAGACTCTAAGCACAGCACCTTCAATTTAGCGTAGTTTTCCTTTAGAGTGTTTTTCCCTTTCAGGTGGTTTCAGGTCGTCCTCAGCACGATGATGAAGGATTTGACTTCTATAATTTATCAGATTCATGTTTAATTCATGTTTTCATTTAGACAATGTAAAAGAGTTCATTCACTTCACTCTCACCACTGTGATTTACACAAATACTGGCAAATTCAACACCGGATCACCAACATCAATCTTTATATAAGTGATTTTTTATCAAACATGGGTCTGTAGTCAGTGATGCGTATCTATTTAGGGCACTGCAGCACTCTGAAGGTAATACAAACACCACCAAGGGACATACAGTAAACACAATTAAGCAAATTTAGGCGATAAAAGCAAGTGTGTTTCTCGGTAATTTAAAGTCTAAAACCCCCACAGGACCGTCGGCAGTCACTTGAGAGAAAGAGAGTGAGCCGGGCTATAATTCAGCCTGAGCTCGCCAGTAATTTGACACTGCAAGGTTCATTTCACCTTCAGGATTAACGTAATCTCTATTCAAGCATAGCCTACAATACTAAAAAAGACTTCCCATCAGCTGACATTGCCAGCAAAGGTCATTAGTTAAAAAAGTGAAGATGAAAAGGTTCAGTATACAAGATGTTTAGGGCCTGATTCACTTTAGTATTTAGACTTACTGAATGTTAAATTCCTCCTTGGAGCTATGAATAACAAATTAAGCATAGCAACTTAAACCTTGCTATGGTGCATTTTTAGCATTCGTCTATTATTAATTGTTATTAAATATTTTATGTTTTTCACTGATGAGGTCAGAGGAAGAGCACCAACACCTGAGTTGTTTGTCCTTTCATTAGCCGAATGTGTTTGTATTCTGCAGAACGTATTCGTTATTTCAGAGGTAAACAAACACTGTGACCTTACAGACTCTTTTGAGACATCAATTTTAGAAGTGCTAATTTTCTATTTTCATTAAAGGCCTCATATTCATCACTTTGAGCTGAAGGTAGCGGGTTGTTTGGGATGTTGTCACATCAGGGACACTTAACACAAGGCTGTCACAGTTTTGACTTTTCTTTCATAAGCACATTATTAAGCAGCACTTAAAAGCACAAAAAGTCAAAGTGGGTCTTTGAAAGTTGAAGGAGGGGGGCGGAAACAACACATCACAACTGTTGGGCAGATTTGAAGTGTGAACTGGGTGTCATGACTGATCTGACATTTCAATTTGGGTCAGTTGGTGTTAACTGTTGAGAGATAAAATCATAGACTGGTGTGCGATGTTGAAGAATTCAATTATTCAATTCAGCAAGAACCCTAATTCTAACCCTAAACCTAACCCTAACCCTAATCCTAACCCTAATTCTAACCCTAACCCTAATCCTAACCCAAACCCTAATCCTAACCCTAACCCTAATTCTAACCCCAATCCTAACCCTAAACCTAACCATAACCCTAATTCTAACCCTAACCCTAAACCTAACCATAACCCTAATCCTAACCTTAATTCTAAACCTAACCCTAACCCTAATCCTAACCCTAATCCTAACCCTAACCCAAACCCAAACCCTAACCCTAATTCTAACCCTAACTCTAACCCTAATCCTAACCCTAATCCTAACCCTAACCCAAACCCTAATCATAACCCTAACCCTAATTTTTATTCCACACGCTTCCTTGTCAACACCTACTGCCTACATTACCCACAAGCAACTCAACAGCTGACAGTTTGGTCAAGAGATTCTGGTGTGCATTATGCTAGTAGTGGCTGATGTAGCCTGCAGCTGCTAGCCTCCAGCAGAGATGAGGAGCGAGCTACAGAGGTCTAGTAACCCCACTGCTGTCTAACTCCACACCTCCAGATGTTTTTCATTTTCAAACTTGTAGTCTTCAGCCCCCAACTGTGACATTACTTGAGGCAATTTATCAGATTTCACACAGCAGTTCCCTCTGGAGACACACAATGCTTCATACTACTGTTTTCACATATGCAGTAGTTCTCCCCAACACCTGGAAACACATGCTGATGCATAAAATTCCCCTTTAAGATTATTTTGAAGATATTTGATATTTATATCACATAGGAGCTGAATCAGTCATTTAAAAGTTAAAATGGTGCAGTGTCCTGTGTGTGATAATTATTTTATAATCCACGTGATGAGGTTTGAGGTCAGAACCAGTACTCTCTTAGTCTCAGTTCTCTCTCCTCCAGCTCTCTCTCTTGCACAATTTACAATCTTTTTTGCCCTCGTCTCTCCATCCACCATCTCATCCAAATGCACTGAACATAACGTTATTTAACCAGGAAAGGTAAATCTATTTTACAGGAGTGTCCTGACCAAGAGAGCAGCAGCACATTGAACACAGAGTAATGAATTAGATAAAATATGAAGAGATAATCAAGGATCACAAGGATAGTTTAAGATTGTTGGAATAGAGGCAATAAATAACAAGGCATATAAAAACAGATACAGATTAGATTAAAAGTTTTCTCTTTTTTGCACAAATTGCTGTGTAACCTACCAAAAGCAAACTGTTGTTGATTGGCACCTGTTTCTGTTTTGGTTAAAGAACATGTGAGAATTTTTGTTTTTTCTCCTCAATCGTCCCAATATTTGCTCCTTTCTGAGTGTCAATCAGTGTATGTTTGTGGATATACAGTAGTACTGTAGTTGTTGTTAATCTTAAAGTCTGGTGGCACCTTTAAAGGGGACATAACATGCTTTTTGTGATTTTCTGTCATTGATATACTGTTATGATGTCAAGTGTCAGATGTTAAATAGTTCCAAAACTTGAAGTGAACGTATGTAAAAAATGCCGCCTTCAAGTCAAAAGCCAGGGTTTTAGCTGCTCTGATGCTTTGTTTCCAATGTTACCTCTACTTCCTCCTTGTGATGACGTCAGATTGCCACAAATAGTCGTCCGTTGGTAGTCGTTGTCGCTAAGGTTGTTGCTACTGTAAAGTGGTTCCATGTGTTGTTTGCGTTGTCAACTCACATTTCGGATCAAATTTTGTCAATGTATTTGAGAAGTTTGTATTTCAAGTGAAGAATGAGAAAAAGAAGTGAAATCTTACTACTATAGTTTGTTTACGTCTGAAGCTGACCAGTCAGGACAGAGTGGGCGCATCGGGAGGCGGGCCTTAAAGAGGTAGGAGCTAAAACGGCCTGTTTCAGACAGAGGCTGAACTGAGGGGCTGCATAAAGGGACAGAATAAGATGAATAAATGTTTTTTTTAACTGTAAATCATGCAAAGATATTCCAGTAGTGCCCCACTACATAACTATAGACCTTGAAATGTGCATGAAATGTCCCCTTTAAGGTCTCCTTTGTGTCTACAGCTTTTTTTTTTGGATTAATACTGTGTGATATTTCAGGTGCTACATTCTTTATTTCTATTATTTCCCCCATGGGGGCCATGCAGTGTCTAATGTCTGCTTCTCCAATAATTTTGACACATTCCAGTGACAAAATGAAGTGACTCATTTAAACTTACTGCACATTGTGTTTGATATTATGAGAGATTTGGAATTTTTTTGCAGGAAGCACTTCTCATCCTTTATACTGTACAGAGAGATTGGATGTCTTGTGGAGGTGTTGAATCGTGTCACCAATAAATTTAAAAGTACTTGACAATAAAAGCTAGAACAGTCACCAAAGAATGTCGAGATACAGGCTGAACAGGTTGTAACGAATTAGTTTCCACTCAATTTCATTGTTAGCTGATTTGCTGCTACCAGGAGACCAGGTTATACCAATCCCTGTGCTTCTATGTACAGCTGTCTAACACGTTGTAAAGAGCAGATCTACTGTCTTTATCTATTTAAGTTTTTCTAACCCTTCTTTGTTAAGCATCTCAGTATGATGAGAAAATGTCTTGGACTTGGACAATTATAATTAAAATGGACAAAGGAATACTCTATATCTGTTATGAATCTTTCTATCTCCAAGCGCATTAAAGCAGTTTGTACAATTGTTGGTGATATGGTCCAATGCAGCCAAAAAAGATCTGCATAAGCTTCAGATTTAAGAGACTGCATGCTTATCTGTCTGTAAAAGTGAAGTGGAGGTATTGTGGATATTTATGTTGTACAAAGAAAAAAGGAGAGTTGTTGAATGCAGAAAAGGTAGAATTTAAAAAAAAAAAAAGCTTATTTGTGTTCAACAACAGCCAAACTGTATTTTCTCTCAATGATTACCTTCTTTAGAGATAAGACTAACCTTTAAGGTTCATGTGGCCTCAATTGCTCGGTCGTGTCGGTTTGCCCTGAACAACATCAGAGAGATTACCTGTCTGAGCATGTAGCACAACTCCTGGTACAGGCTCTCATAATATCACGCATTGACTACTGCAACTCCTTACTGGCAGGCATCCCTGCATGCACGTTCAAACCTCTGCAAATGATTAAGAACACAGTGGTGCATCTGGTCTTCAACCAGGCCAACCAGCACATGTCACTGTGCTGTTCATATCTCCTCTCTTCTGTAGTTACCCAGTGGTGGAACGAGTTACCAAACTCCCTCTCAATCTTTAAGAAAACACCTCTGAACACCTCCACACTTGATGGACTGAAAAAAAAAATCTGCTTCTATGCAATCTATGCATGGCCTCTGTGCCTGTTGGCACCTACGTCCTATCAGACTCAAACTTAGCTTAAAGGCACTTACTCATGTTGTTCTCTCCTGACGAGATCCTCGCTTTTGTCTCAGCTGTCAGATGTACGTCGCTTTGGATAAAGGTGTCTGCTAAATAAAACTGTAATTGTAAATTGTAAGCACTAGTACAAAACTAGACAAGTGACAATGGATAAGATACCCAGAACAAATATTTAAAAAAAAAACATTTATATATATGTATTTTATTATATGTATTTTAAATAGACCCTTCTTCATCATAAGAAACCCTGAATTAAATCACAATAAAACAGTCTTTCCATTATTCTATGTATGTGATATCACACAAAACAGAACAGCAACATAAACTGATAATGAAAAAAATGAAAAATAATAAATAGGCAGTGGAAAAAAACATACAATTTCGCCATGTTTGTGCCTTTTCAAATGTGGTTCAGTATCACTTGAACTTTCAGAAGAGACCTGAAGCATGAGGGTTCAAACAGTCACCATTTGATTTTGTCATTTTCAGGGATTAAAAATAGTTGAAGAGATTTTTAATGAGTCATTGTTCAAACATCAGAATGTTCTGACTGATCAGAGCATTTATATTGTTTATTATTCCGAAAATAAGCATGTAGAAGTGTATTGTGCATGTTATTATTATAGGCTGGGTTGTCAGTTGATTGTAATGTGTACTGCTCATTCCTGTATATTACTATAAAATCATGCCTTTCATGCAAAGAGGCTTTACAACAGGATTAAAAACAATGTTTGGCCAAAAACAAAAATGAAAATAAACAACATAAAAACAACACCAATAAATCTGATAGGAAAAAATAAGTACTACTAACAAAAATAACTAGTACTATATTTATTTTATTACCTTTATTAATATAACACTCACAAATTGAAATCTAAATAAGCAAACAAACAGAAAAAAAATCACAAAATTACATAAAAGATGAGTGAACAGTAGGATATTATTACTACTATTATGACCAGTACTACAACTACTACTACAAGTATTAATAATAACAATAACACTTTAACAAAAAGAACATTTGTTAATGTGTTATTATTATTTAGCATTTTTTATATGTGTATTACATGTGAAATGGTGTTTCAAAAATAATTCACACATACAGTATGTGGATGTGGTTTTCGGACATTTCACATGTGAAAACATTCATTTGTTTGTAATAAAAATGAGAAGAAGAAGAAGAAGAACATATTCAGTACAAGAATTAGTAAAGATAACAAACTTAAATACTCAAACAAGGTTTTAGGGCTAATCTCAGCTAAATATAACAGGACAGAGGAAGGAGTAATCGTAGCATAAGTAGTATTAGGACAGTAATAAGTGGCTTTAGGTGAAGGCAAGGGCAAAACAGTGAGTCTTGAGTGGGCACTTAAAAGCCTCAGTGGATGTAGCTGCTGTCCTGAGATCCAGAGGGAGATTATTCCAGAGTTCAAGTCAATGCTTCCCTGTTTGTCTGAGTTGTTGGTACAGAAAGATGCTGAAGATCTGGGACATATTTCAGCAGCAGATCAACAAACTCCAGAGGCAAAGACAAATCCATGAGATGATTTATGAACAATAAGAAGATCTTAAATCGGATTCTAAAACTTACTGTGAGCTAGTACAGAGAAAAGAGCGATGTGAATTCTTGTCTCTGCTCCAGTTACTTATAATATGGAACTCAAAACCCACAATATTAAATCATAAAAAGAAACAAACAAGAAACAAACAAATATTAAATTAAAAAGAAACAAACTTGTCCTCGTCTTGACCCACTTGCATGACACATCAGAAGTAGAAAGACTAAATAAACCAAAAATAAATGCTGCTGATAAACATGCTAAATAGATTTAATTCTTAAAAATATCTGACGACTAGACTTCTGGCTATGCCATGGCCAAGGGAGATGCTTGAATACTGAGCTCCACCAGGCCTGAAACTAAACTAGCCTAAAACAGAGATATAGTCGACAAATGAACATTAGATTGCATGGCAAACTTTCTACTACAATGAGTTTGAATCAAACACTAGCAGCAACCACGCTATCTACGGCTAACAGTGAATCAAGTGGTGAATCGGAGATGCTAGCAGAGTTGAGGAAACTCTGACAGGAGAACAGTGACTCTTTCCGGGACACTAAACTATTGCTGAACAGGCTGGTAACATCCATGGGTGAAATAAAGCAGAAATTGGATGAAAGAATAACTGCAGCAGAGAACAGAGTGAGCACCACAGAAGACAGAAGCATATGTGAAGAAAGGGCTGTGGGCTATTTACTGAAGAGAGAGGCTATTGTAATGGCTAAATGTGACAACATGGAAAACAGACTTCAGCGCAACAATATTAGGCTGTATGAGATACGAGAGCACGCAGAGACGTACGACATGCAAGAAGAAAAAGGAGGCGAGTACAAGAGGTGATAAAAAAAAAACTGAAGGAGAAGAACATCAAAGCCCACTCACCATACCCTGCCCAACTTGAAATTTTCCTGGATACAGGAGTGAGAATGTTCCCCCTGCTGTTGGAGGCTCAGCCAACACTGAAAGAGCTTGGACTCGACACTGAAATGGAGGATGGGGACATACTGAACCCTAATCACCCAGGAGAGTCGGAGAACGAACCGGCAGCTGAATCCTGTGGATGTTAGAGCCATCACTCATGGAGACAATGGAGCAGAATAATTGAAGGGACATAAGTCAAGTTATAACTCTCAAACGCAAGGATTGAGAAGTGTCAACAGCGGGGACAACTGCATTATATGATAATGATTTATCGATGAGAAATGAATATGCAGATAGTGAAGATTGGCTAGGACTATATTATAAGTGATTTAGTTGATATTTTTGGGTCTTACTGGAGAAGGGGATACATATGAATGCCGCATACTCTGGTGAGAGTATTGCAGACAAGGTGACAGGATTTCCAACCTCAGGCGACCTGCTGGACCATTGCAGTTGCACTTTGTGTGTTTCTCCCAGAGAGTCACAGCTCTCTGCCTAATTTAGATCAGGTGTGGAATGCTTTTGGAATTTTTATTTGTAAAAAAGTTTGAAAAGGTTGATTTTACTTTCTTGTCTAGTAATGTTCCATCATTTATATATTCTTAATGCTCAGCATTTTTTGGCAAACATGTTCATAAAGATGAAAAATACTTGGATTTTAATTTATACATGGCATGACTATAAGATACAGTATAAACCGAAAGATAAGAAATATTGCAGGATGGATAGTTCATTTAATGGTAATGAAATATGCATACATTGGATTTTATTAGTTACAATATAAAGGGAATCAATCATCCCATAAAGAGGAAGAAAATTATTAATCAGTTCAAAAGACTGAATGGCTCAGTAGCATTATTTCAGGAGACCCATTTGAATCACAAGGAACACAAAAAGCTGAGAAGGAAATGGATGGGGCAGGTTTTTGGTGCGTCATGAGAAAATGGCAAGAAAAGGTTAGAAGTTTAGATCGTTATGTCTTGCTCCAGAAAACGTATATGAAAAAGGGACACCATATCATGATTGTCGGTACAACTGGGAATATTTATACTGCATGCACCAAATGAATATGATCCGGGCTTCTTTAAAGAAACTGCAGCACTCAGAGCAGAAAATAGTGGGAGGGGATTTCAATTGTGAATCAAAAAAATAGATAAACACCCAATTGAACAAGGACCTCAAATGCAAAAAGCTAAAGCACTATGCAGTATGATAGAGCAGCTTGTGCTCGCAGACATATGGCATTTAAACATACTAGGAGGAGGGACTTTACGTTTTCCTCAAAAGTACATGATAGCTACTCCCAAATTGACCTTTTCTGTGTTTCAAAACAGGATGCCCATAAAGTTACCAATTGTCACATTGAACCCATAACCATTTCAGATCATGGACCACTGTTAATGTCAATAAACTTGGAAACAGAAAAGCATTATAAACACTAGAGGTTGAATGTTTCACAATTAAATGATCCCGATGCGGTACAAAACATAAGAGAGGAATTAAATAATTATTTGGAACATAATGATAATGGAGAAGTTTCATTATCTACTTTATGGGAAGCAGCAAAAGTAGTACTTAGGGTGAAAATAAGAGCACTTTCCTTTAGATTGAAAAAAAGAATGTGACAAGAAACAATTAGATTTAGAAAACTGCATACAGAAATTGGAACAAGAACACAAGAGGACAAATAATGAAACCACTCTGAAATCCTTTGGCTGATACAGACGGGATTTAAATGACCTACTGAAATACAAAGCCCAAGGCATGCTATGGTTTTCTAATAAGAGGTACTATGAATTAGGAATCAGAGCTAGCTGGCTACTGGCATTTCAGTTGCATTAATCACAAGCAAGCTGGGTAGTTCTGAAAATTGTGAGCCCCTCCTCTAAGAAAACAGTGTCTCACCCTAAAGACATAGCAGAAGCCTTTGCTGTTTAGTACAAGGCTTTCTAAGAATTGCCAGTAATAGGAGATAAAACAGAAAAATAGAACTTTACTTGGAAGAATTAATCTATCTAAATTAAATGAAAAAGATTTGAAAACAATGACAGAGCCAATCACAGAGGAGGAAAATATAGAAGTTATAAAGAATTTGAAAAATAATAACTCACCGGGGATTGACAGGTACCCAGGGGAATTAAAGAGGAGGTCACACTTCTACCGCAAAGAATATTTAATTATGCTCTCAATGAGAAAGACCCTCCTAAGACATGGTCAGAAGCAATAATCTCCATGATTCCCAAGGAAGGGAAAAACCTAGAAATGAGTCATACAGACCTGTAGCTTTGCACTGCAGTAATGTAAAGATACTGAGTATAATATCAACTAAAATAATCAAGATGGGTATTAATAAAATAATTAAACCAGATCAGACAGGTTTCATACCTTGAAAACAAGGAACAAATAACATTAGATGAACCTTGAATATAACATCGTTGGCACAAGAAATTAAACGATCTTCAATGCTTCTCAGCTTAGATGCTGTGAAAGCATTTGATAGAATAGTTTGTCTTTATTTGCAACATACACTTGAGAAAAAAGGGATTTCATTTTATTAATTGTTACTGTATTCTGGACCACTGTCAAGAGTTTGAGTCATGTCTGAACAATTTAAATTGAAAAGGGGGGGCGGACAAGGGTGCCACCTATCCCCATTATTATTTGAGATTAGCATAGAGTTGCTAGCAGAATTGATAAGGAAGAGAATATATGGAATATCAGATGGAGGAGGATCACCTAAAATATCACTGTACGCAGATGATGTCATTCTGTATATTGGTGACCCTCTAACCTCTATCCCAACACTTTTGAAATGTTTGAAGGATTTTGGGATAGTGTCAGTTTATAAAGATAATGAATCCATGAGTCTATGATGTTGGTTGGTAAATGGCCATCTCAGTTGGATAAGCAGGTTTCATTTAATTGGTCAGTACAAGGATTTAGGTACCTAGGTATCATGATCACCCCAGAAAAATCATAATTGTACAAAGCAAATTATGTTAGATTCATTTTCAAATAAAATCAGATTTGGCATGATGGGAGATTCTCCCACTCTCATTATTTGGTAGAATTGAAAAGGTTAGGATGAATATACTTCCTAGGCTATTATATGTTTTTCAGTCATTACCCATCTGGATACCAGTATTGGTCTTTAAAATGCTAGATAAGCTGATTTCCACATTTATATGGCAGAGGAGGAAATTTAGGATTAAACTGAACCTGTTAGCTTACCCAAAAAAATCAAGGAGGCCAATTTGAAATTATATTACTGGGCAACACAAATTCATGGAATGGGTGAGTGGTTAATGTAAGATGAGGTGATGAATCAGCTGGGATTAGGAAAAAATGCATGTCCTCTAGCGCCTCTTGAGATGCTGCAATTTTTGGAGCAAAAAAGCTGGAGAAAAAGTAAAAAAATGGATGGATGAACTGCACCCAGAAAGTCTAGTCACTGGTGAGAAAAAAAGGTGGAAGCACCTTTTAGAATATCAAAAGTCATGAAGATTACAAAGAATGTGGATTTTCTGCCAGGTAAATTAGACGCTGGGTTTAGGGAGTAGGCGGAGATAGGACTTATTACAATAGACCAAATGTTTGATGGGGAAATTTTAAAATCATTTAAACAATTACAAGATAAATTTGGGTTATGGTCATAAGATTTACATAGATATCTACAATTGAGAAATTATTGTCAAATAGGGAATGGGACACCCTTAAGCAACCACTCATTCCCATAGAATCTTTTTATAAAGGATTATGGAAGAAAAGAGTGGTACAAAAATCATTACGTAAATATACAGTGTAGGGTCCAAAAGTCTAAGACCACTTTCCCATTGACTTGAATGGGAATACTCTGGATATAAAAGAAAAGTAGGAGCTGGAGATGAATGTTATTATCGAAGATGAAACACAGGAAGTAGTATGTGAAGGGAGACATAAAGTAACTTTATAGCTCACTGTGGAAAGAACTGAACTGGAAATTAAAAATGAAGTATTGAACTCCTTTCATTGTATCAAAATATGACAGAAGTAAAACGAATTTGTGCTGGAGGGATTGTAAACAGACGGGAGATCACACACACATTTTTTGGGATTATCCAAAGCTGAAATCATACTGGGAAGGGATTCATGCAGAAATATGTGCCATTTTTAACATTGATTTACAATTATACTCATTGTATTATATTATAGGAGCAATCCCTGATGGAGCTATGGAAAAGAAAAAGGCTTACTTGCTGTATGTTCTTTTACTGGTGGCAAAAATGATAACTTTATCTTGGCTAAAACCACTGCCACCCACTCTACATCAATGGCATGACAGGTTAATGAAAGTGTACTCAATGAAAAATAACTCCATGTAAAGACACGTTGTTAAACCAATGGGCTCCTGTGATTGCTTATTTTAGATTACCAATATAATAAACTGCTGTACTGACTTAATTGTGAATTTGGCCAAAACTAACTAACTATCTGTTTCATTTAGGTATTTTTATTTTATTTATTTATTTCATTTTTTGGAGATTCCTCTCTTTGTGGAAGCACATGATCCCATGATTTATAATTGTTATGTTTGTTTGCCAAACTGTGAATAGTTCTCCTTTTCTGTTTTCTTTTAATTTCCTGACAGAGCAACTGTGTATATTTCAAATGTGCATAACTATAAATAAACATTTTTTTCAAAAAAAACCCCCCAAAAAACATCCGACAACTGATGTGTCTGACGTTTGAGCATGTTCCTGCTCTGAATAGCAGTACTATGAAAGGGGAGTTCCATGAATCAGGACAGAGGTACGAGGCTGGATTTCCAAAATTAGATTGTGACAAATCCTCGACTTAAGTTGTTGGAGCCATAAGAGTGTGTTTGTACACTTCCATTCTTTTTTTTTTTCAAAACGAGTCCAGCAGCATATCAAACCACACAGATTAGGGGAGATGAATAGATCTTCTTCAGAGCCAGCATCCAATATAGAAATGTGTTTGTGTATTTGTGTGTGCTGAAACATGGCAAAAATAGTATGATTCAGTGCAAGTCCCAGAGAGCAGCAGGTGAGACAACTGTCAGTCACATCTGTCAATCAATGCTGTCAATCAACGCCCACACAGCAGACATCAAAGCTACTGTAAGTCTTCAAATCTTATTAACAAAGCAAAATGAGGGCCCAGTGTGTGTGTATTATGTACACATACGTATTATGTGTATTATGTCAACTGATTACTGATAATATGTCTTTACATGTGTCCACAATTTACTTAGTTTGATTTCGTTGGACGGTGTATCCTGCTTGCTCCATTGCTAATGAGTCCATATATTCTTTGAGCCAATTTTCCAACCTATAATAGTCCTTATTCTGTATTTTCCAGTTCATTAAAATTGTCCGTTTTACTGCCAGAAATGCAGATGTTACAAGGCACTGTGTTACTTTTGTTGGACATACTAAAGTCGTCTCGCAAGTAAATGTGTGTAATAAGGAACATGCACATTCAACACTGATGACAAGTAATCAATTACTTCCTTACTTCCTAATCATTCTTAGTAATATAATTTAGAAACAAAAGTCACTTTTCTGTTTTTTTTCTGTTTAACTCTGCCTGCTACACACAGATGATAATAAAATTTAAAAAATAAAACAATAACTCTGTTTTAGACTATCAAGACTCCATGTACCACTTCACACAGTGTTGCAAGAACAAGTACCTACAGCTGAATGTAGCAAAGACAAAAGGACTGTTCATTAACATTTCCAGCGTACACAGCACAGCCCACAACTCCACCCACAACCCCACCTGCATCAGTAATGAAACTGCAGAGATGGTGGAGTACTTCAGATATCTCAGACTCACCCTGAACAACAAACTGAGCTTTGAACAACACACCACTGACATCCACAAACGCTGCCAACAAAGATTCTCTGCCATCCACAAACTCAAAGCAGTTTCTGTTGCCCCCCACCTTCTGCTGCTCTACAAAAGTATAATTCAACCCGTTCTCTTCTACTGTCCCCCTTGTTTTTTCAACTTGTTAACTGCCTCCAACAGGAACAAATTCAAGCGCATCACACACAATGCCTCCAAAAATTATTGGCCTCCCCACCCCCAACCTCTCAGACCTCAACAGCAAAGCCATTACACACAGAGCACGCAACACAGTACATGACCCCAGGCCCCCCCCCCTTCACACTGCTTCCATCTGGTCGCAGATACAGATCCCTGGCCTGGAAACAGGCACGTTATGGCAGGAGTTTTGCCCCCTCTGCCATAGCATTACTAAACAAAATACTCCAGTAACTGTAGCTGGAGTATATGTGCTCGGTTTGTATTTATAAATGTGGATGTATCCTGTATGGATGTCTTTCATGCAGTTATGTTGTGGATGCATACTGTATTTATGTATCTATGTATTCATGTGAGGCTCTGTACAGACTGTCGACATTAAAAATCTATTTATCAGCACTGGCTAGCTAATCAGCTAATGTTACCCCTGAGTTTAGAGCTGCAACAATTAGTCAATTAATCAATCAGTGGATCAACAGAAAATTGATCATCAACTATTTTGATATTTTTGTCATGCATGACAGTAAACTGAATATCTTTGGGTTTTGGATTGGTGGTTGGATACAACAAGACATGTAATGAAAATAATCGTTAGATCTAGTTATAGATAGTTACTGATAGGCAGCTGCATGATGCTCAACATAGCAGACAAAGCAGATGATTACTGGCAACATAAAAGTTGAAGACTAAATTGCTTTTTTAAGCTTTTATCCAAGGTGACTGTAAAACTGTGAAAAATGTTTTGTAACAAATTCAGTGACAGTGGTTTGAGAAAATAATGAAATATTTATGCCAGGTGCAGGACAAAAGATTCAATGAAAGAGTGTCTGCACGCTGGATTTTAGCTCCCAAAAAAATAGGTAGGGTCAAAACATTGCCTTTTTCAGACAAGGACATGTTATTGTGTGTGGAAACTCTACAGAAAAAGATGAGACACCAGATAATAAGAGGAAAACAGATGGTATTATAAAAATGAATGAGTACACTAACAAGCAAACTGAAACACAAAAGTACTCACGAGTCAAAATAGTGACTAACAGTGTTTAACAACTTTAGTTCCTAAAAGGAAAAAAAAACAGTAAGAGTTCACAAGTGTAAAAGTACAAAGATTAAAATATTTAACTGTTAGCCCAACAGTAAATTAACAATTACTTATACATTTGTTGTATTAGCAACACATTAGCTTCACAGATCTCTCACTTGTTCACTCATTCACAACCCCCAAATATTTTCAGCAAAAGGAACAAACAAATATAACAAGAAATGTATTTTTTGCAGAAAATGCCTGTGAATGCTGACAGACGAAATAACTTGCAAGGCATTGCTGCAAATACAACTCATTTGTTCAGCATCCCCATCTGTACAACTTCGCAGAATTTGATTACCATGGTATATTACATTTAAGGGATGGCATTTAATAAGTAGTATGGTGGTGTTTTAGTCATGACCACAGTGTGGGGCGATTGGTGCCATGACTCATTATGTCATGCAGATTTTCATGAAGAACTTGTGTACCAAGTTTCATTTTATTAAAGACAACATAATTGCAGAAATATCATGTTACAATGTTACTTTACTGTGGGGAATGTGGCTTTATGTACAACATTCCCAAACTAGGTTGCAATCCAATTTAGCATTGAAGATGTTCTGGCCCATTAAGGGCATCATCCACACCTCCAAAAGTTTGGCAACCAATACAGACAAAGGTCTTTCCAGGATCATCTAAATATGGTATTTACCAAGTTTGGTGAAGATTAGATGAAATATGTGCCAACAGAAACAAAAAATCCTAAATGGCGGAAAATATTTTATTTAAAAAATATTCAGGCGCAAATGGGTGTGGCCTATATCAGTTGAATCAGCATTGTCCAAGGAACACACTGAGCAAATATTGTTTTCATATGCCTTTAAGTTCATGAGTTATGTAAAACATGTAATAACTGACCACATGGTGGCGCTAACATATTAAAATATCGCCATGTTTTAATATGTTAAGCATTTCCCCATGGGACACCTGTCCATGTAGTATGAATACTTTAGCACTTTTGAGTTTTGAGATACCACCTTGCAAACAATCCTCCCATAGACTTTTTGGCATGGACTCTGTGTTTTTGTACTTTTTGTGTTTTGGGGTTTTTGGTTTTGTTTGTTGGAGATGAGAGGTTGTTGTATTGCTTGGGTATTTTGAGTTCTATTCATGTTTATTCTGTGGTGTCTCTATGCAGGTTGGTTTTTATTATGAAGAGTTTTGTGTTTTCTGGGTTTTGTGCTGAAAAACATGTGAAAACATATATTATTATTATTAATAATGCTCTTAATATTATTATTATTATTATTTTATATAGCACATCCATTCTTCAGTGTTGCATCCATCCAGGGATGCGACATTGAAGGACTGGGATATTGCTGTAGATTGCTGATGTGTTTCATATAGGCCACTATAGTATTAAGTCTACCAGTATTTAAGCATAAAAGAAGACAACTTATCAGTTACAAAGTGGTACACACTATTACGGGACATTATCCAAATACAATTAAGTCATTTGGAGACGTTGGCATAAAAAACAAAGTAAACTGAAACTCACCGTGTAATTTGGAGCATCAGAATCACAAGTCCAGCTCCGCCCTCAGAAATGTTGACCTTTCACTGAAACAAGACATTATTGTAGCAACAGTACAGATGTAGCTAGTTACCAAGACTGATTTCAAAACTTAATTCAAGTCAGATGCCTTTCGCATTTCATCTGAATAAAATTCTCTTCAGGAAAACAATTTGAGCAAAAACTCCAAATCATCAAGATTGGTCAATAAGTCAGAAGGAATCTCAAAGAATAGATCACAGGCTGAACGAAAAAATACATACCAGTAAAATAGCGTTTTTGTGTTTGAGGTTGTGATCGGATGACACGGTACCAAATCATTATCATGACAAAAGTAAGGACATATAGCACAATTCAAATTGTTTGGAAATGTAATGTATTTTGACAATGCTACCAAGCAAAGCAAAAAGGAACTCACCTAGTGATTTGCTGGATGAGGATGGATGAAAAATCATCCTCCACTGTCCAGGAGGACATGTGCCAACTCTGTTGTAGAGAGCTGCTGCTACTGCTGTTGCAAACTGCTACAATAGTGTGATTGCTTGCAGTAATCACACTAATTATCAGCCTTGACCTACAGTGTTACACACACACACACACGCTGACACTCACACAGTTTGGACATGGGGATGAGAGGACTGTTTTTAGTACAATCCCAAAAGTTAAGAGAGATTACAGCACTAATGTAAAGCTGCTTGTTCTCTTTTACTCAGCATCATCACTGTCTGTCTCTTACCCCTCCTCTCCCTCCCCTCCCTCATTGGTGACCCACTAATGTTCTGTTCATTTTCTTATATGAATAAGTATTACATTACATTATTATTATTATTAGTAGTAGTAGTAGTAGTAGTAGTAGTAGTAGTATTACATTACATTGTAGTAGTAAATATCTTCATTTGCATGTAATACAATTTAAATAATTCAATTCAATTCAATTCAATTCAATTCAATGCAATTCAAACCTAAAGGATTTTGGATGGAAAAGACTATTGACGAGATAGGAAACAAGAAAAATGAAACATTTCTGCAACCCTTTCTGGCTTTTTACAATTATTTGCAAGTTGAAGTTTTATCTGTGAGGAAGTTTTGCCAGAGTGTCAAGGAAGGTGATAAGAGACAAACTGAGAGACTAACAAATGAAATCAAGCATAATCAAACTTACCTTCACATAGCTACACTGACATCCTCTTTCATTTCTGCTCTCTCTCAAACTAACATCTCTCCCCTTAAATAGGTCCTTCAATCTATCTAGGCAGAACCATATTTCTATCAGGGGTGTCCTTTCCCTTATACCAACAACTGGTGTATGACAATGTCACTTGTATCAGTTAACATTGTTTACACACACATCAACGACAACATTGTTGTCCATGACATCACTGGTGATGTCAGCAAGATCTTAAAACCAGGAAGTGGTTCAGTGCCTGCTCTTTTGTCCCTTTTATCTCCAGGAAAGCATGGTGGGTATATGGCAAGTTACAACCCAAGCTAGTCTATAACTCCGTACTTAAATCAATAAACAATAAATAATGACCTTAAATACTTTCCAGTCTCGATTAAACCACAAATACAGATGTAAATGTAACAAAACAATGCTAAACATAAACAAAACCCAGGGTAGTTTGTGACAGCAATGTGACTGTCTAAGTAAACAAATGACAAGTGTGGCAGGAAGTGTAATGGGCACAAAACGTTGGTCTCACTCACTTTTTCACAGCCTCTAAAAACTATTCAAATAAAACAATCCTAGAACTAATTTCCTCCTCTGATCTTAAAATTTGAAATATTTGATACTGAAATAGTCAAAACTCATTTTTCTAACCAGGAAAAATTAAGCTAAATAGTTTGGTTTTGGATATAAATAGCTTGACTGAACCAGTAAATATAGAACTTTGGTACTATTTAACATACTGTATGTTTGTATGCTAAGTCCTACATTCATCCTGTCATTTATCTCTCTTCTTTGGCTCAACTGGAACGTGAGCACTGAGGTTGCTTGAGCTTCAAAGAAATCTCGGTATGATGTATGCTGAAATAGTGTTGGTATTGAATATTAATTTCCCCCAGCGTTACCACTCCAGTGACTGGACTCATCTAAAGCGGATACTGGCCTGTAACTTGAAAGTTTTTCATAGGGAGGGATTTCAGTTCTTCAGTTGCTGTAGGCAATAATTTTCAATTTCACATCTATTTTGAAGACCAAATAAATTAAATTGCTCAGAACTTCAAAATTTTATTTTAGTGTCATTTGAAGAAACCCCAAGGGAACTTCCTCAGATGTCTTGTTTTGTCCGATCAACAGTCCCAAACCCCAAGAAATTCAACTCACAGTGATGTAACATAG
The DNA here is from genome assembly GCF_963924715.1 of Thunnus thynnus. NCBI lineage: Eukaryota > Metazoa > Chordata > Actinopteri > Scombriformes > Scombridae > Thunnus > Thunnus thynnus. The sequence goes on along the minus strand of NC_089536.1, from coordinate 4,607,329 downwards.
AGAAAAGCAGCAAATCCGCATATTTGAGAAGCTGAAACCTACACATTTTTGGCATTTTTCCTTAAAAGTTCATATTCATGTGTTTGGTGCACATCTAGGATTAAATAGGCCTAAATCACCTGACTCACCAGAAAGCAGCTATTGTATTGATATGTCAGATAAATAATTACATTTTGTATTTAAAAAGTCACTTAAGCATTTCATTGTGAAGTCCTCGTTAACTGAAATAATTAGGAATTAGGACTGAAACACGAAATAGATAATACCCTGTGAATAAGGACATTGTCATCCTGGAAGTGTGTCATTTGCTACTATTTACTTACATTGTAAAAAAAAAAATGTTGAAAAAAGCTTAATATCTTTTTAGTATGAAAGTTATAAAAATAAAGCAAAGCATCAATGTCCTTAAAGAATATATGAAATGAATCAGCCGTCAGATAGAAGACATATATATATATATATATATATATATATATATATATATATATATATATATAGTATACTGTGTATTTTTAACTCCCTTCTGGGAAAGACAGAAACAGTGGAGATGTTCCTTTGATGCTATAGAAGCCAGTACTGCCAGCCGAGGTTGCATTAACAGATGATGACATGCAGACAGATGAGGTAGAGGAACATGAAAAACAGTAGGCAGGAGATTAAATAGCATTATGGTGCCATTTACAGCTATTATTATTTATACCTGAAATACCTACAGATGAAGTCACTCAACCTCTGAAGCCATATGAGTACAGTGGAAACTGCTTATAGTGATCACATATGTCAAATCACTATAAGCAGATGATTAATATAACTGAATTTTTTCTCTTAGGTAGATTACCATCTAATTAATACTTGTATATTTATTACATGAATATAGAGCTTCAAAATATGGTACGGCTGTTTCAAACGCTCGTTGTTTCGCTGCTGCATCTCGTTGGCTTGTTCTTGGCATCTTGTCAGAAGCTTCAAGGAGACGTTTTCCATTGAGAGAGAATGATTTTCTTTTTCCCGTCATGATTTCAATGCAGCACACGCCGCCAAGTACATATCACACGTGTGCCATGGGAGTTAAGTAAAAAAAATAGAACTGCCATTGTCATTTTTTCTTTTTCCTTATGTTGTCATGTAAAAAAAGACCCAAAATGAAAACTGTAAGCGGACAATTTGATTACTATAAGCAAATTGTTTAAACTGTCTGTCCCGAGCTTTTTGATCCATATAAGCGTTTGATCACTGTAACCAGGACCATTAAAAGCGGTTTCCACTGTATTATGTTATGTGCCAGATAAGATGTATGACATCATTGCATGACTGGCATGTATGTACTTGAGCGCTCGTTGGCCTTAAGTTGCCCTTAAAAGGAATTCTCCACTAATTTTGTTATTTTAAAGTAAAAAAAAATGACGTGCAATAACACAAATAATGACAAAAACTCTCATAACATGTCAAGATATTCATTCCTGGCGTTCACTGAATGACATGAAACAATATAATAAAGACGCGAGATGACATAACAAGTCGGCCTTATTTCTTCATGGGAGAAGAAGAAAAATACTGGAATTAAAACCTAATGACTGGGAAAATTTCAGGTCTGAAGATCAAAAAAAAAAAAAGGTGAATGCACTTGAGTTAACCTTCCTGCTGAGATGTGGAGCCTTGAAAGAAGTCTAATAGCAGCTATCAACGCATACTAAACATCGTGCTAATCATTTGCAAGCTCCTCAATATCTTTGATGCTCTCTCAGACAATTACAGCATGTTGTCAAACATTTGCACAGAGGGGATGACAGACGTCCAGGGGGTGTTGTCTAGACCGCTCAGCCACTGATTCGTGACAGGTGCCCGTGGTGCTGCACGCCCTCCTCTGGGTTCGTGACTCAGCTTGGCATTACTATCTTTGTTGTTACACGTCTTGCCCCACCCGGAAACCCATTTCACCAGTCGTTGCCAAGCTTGACTTTCCCCTAATGGTCCCCAGAGGGAGGCCAGTGGATTTTCATATGTATGTCTATATGTGCACGTGTGCCTGAGAGTGTGAGCGGGTCTTGCGCCAGTCGAAGCAAGACAGACGATGAAGGGGGAAAAGGCAGAGAGGAGACAGAGAGGAGAGGGTGGGTAGTTTTATTTAGAGTAGTGCTCGCGGTCATTGGGGTGGCAAAACCCTCGCCCTGGCTCACTCTCCTGCTCACTCACAAGGAATGCAATGCGTCTTTTTGTTGAATGAGCTCGAGCACGGCGGGAGCATTCGTTGAATATTAATTCATGCATGCGCGTGGGCGTGTAGACATGCGACATCAGAGACAGGAAAGACAGAGGGAAAGATTCAAAAGTGTTGTGATATGCAGGCTTGCGTGTGTCAAGCACATACGTGCCTACCTGTCTTTTCTCTTTGCGTGATTCTATAATAAGTACGCAGTGTAAAGTGGATTGTTATTTTCTCTTTTAAACCTCCTTTCAAAAACAGACTGCGGTCCTCTGCAAACCCTTGAGGTGTCTTTGTGCAGAACCTAACGGAAGTGAGCCAGAATACACACCCAGCGTGAAAACTGGCATCAATTCCCTTCGGTATAGACGGCCTGCAATTTCTCAAGAACTGCTCCAGTTTCCAGTTTTGGATAAATTTAACAAGTTTTTCTTTGAGTGAAAATGAGGTGGAAGCAAACTTTTCCATGCACCACATATTTTTCAGAGTTCAGGTACAACTGCTCACCTGAATACTTGTGATTATTCCAGGGTGGAAGTGCGGTGAAGCGTGGAAAGTTACAGTAATATATGGTGCATGCTGTCTGCTCCGTTTCAGTCTTACATCAGGTTTCATGAGTTGCCAAGTGAATAGATTTATGTGTGGAGGAGACGCTGGGATTAATTCCCCCTTTTACAGTGACTTCACTTGTCATGAACATGGCTGACCTGCATAAACAAGAAAACACATCATGTTACAGCTCCGATTTTTTAGTTTGTTTTGTTATGTTGCAATACAAGAAACACGGGAGTTTTCTCTCATTTAGTAGAAATAATTTATTTTCTTCCCTGCTGATGCTGCTTTTAATTAGCCCCCAGCTCGAAATGCACAGAGGAGGGAGATGCTTCTAAGCTGCAGCCATTGATCCAGTGTGATGAAGTGCTAAGCAAGTGTGACTGAATTTGGGTCAGCATATTTGCTTGCACAGGACCTACAATTACAGTTCAGTGTGAGAGGTATTTATGCTGTATTCTGTGGTTTCAGCCACAGAGAGGATCCTCTATAGAATGATCTTTTTTTTTTAACTAAGCAAGTGTGAGTGTTGCTTGCACGGCTGGTAGTGTTTGGAAATAAAATGAAAAGAGGATCATTTAGCTCCAGGCTTGGAGGGGTGCCTGTGTTCCATCCACATGTACCTAGAGCTCCTGTTTCCACAGGGAGGATTTAGCACCTGGCATAGACCGGTCGCTGTTTTTAACACCCATTCAGAAACAACAATGGCCGGTCACTAAGCAAAGATGAAAACCAATATGTAGCGTGTAGTTGCGTACATCCCTTCAAACAATGAAATCCACTGTTAGTCTTGTAAGATGCTCCAGAGACAAACCTGTCTGCTATTAACTACTGGCAAATCACCCGTTTGGCAGTAGCTACTACATGAAATCAGCAGTTATTTTAGGGACCTTGAGCTCGTGACCCATGCAAATGGCATTTTACGATGCTGTCAGTGGCTCATTCCCTGCAACCTTAGAAGACTGCAGGAGAATGTTAATAAAGGAGTGCCGCTGCAGTCTAAGTAATGTGTACTGTAACAAAAAAAAAAAAAAGAGAAGAATGAGAAGAAGAGATCTCACATTAGTCGTGCATGTTATGTATGAATGTGCCAGACGGTACATGTGCTACTCAAAGTGCGCCCTGTAAATTTTGATAAAGTAAGTGAGAGAGAGAGATTTTTCCAAGTAACATCAGGAACTTTTTGTCCCAACATAACCACACGAATGCTGGCCCGAACATGTTTTTCACAGTGTTCATTTTCTGTAGAATTCAGTCACTGTTTCATTAACCCTGTTCATTCTTTTAAGGGATTGTTCAACATTTTGGGAAATACTCTAATTTGCTTTTCTTACAGAGAGTCAGTGGTGATAGAAGCACTGAGATCTTTCACTTAAAAGCGGCTGAGGAGCCAAATATTTCTCTCAGGAGTCGGTAGAGAGCAAAAACAGAGCTGACAGAGAGTGAATATTGGACTAACATTCACCAGGTGGACAGAAACACGACTCCAAATGAATGATGGATGTGGAAATAAGCATCTGTTTGCTAACAAGTTCAACATATTCAAAAAAAAAAACAGTTTCTGCAGGTTTAAGGAAAAGTAGCAATTCCACAACGAAAAAAAACTCCATTACAATTAAAAATCCTGCATTTAACATCGTATTTAAGTAAAAGTACACTAGTATTGGTAGTAAAATGAACTTAAAGTAGCAAAAGTAAAATGACTCGTAATGCAAAATAGACATTTAGAGTGTTATATTTTTCATATATTAGAATATCAGTGCTGATTCATTGACAGATATGTATAAGCATCATTTTAATGTTGTCAAGGTAGAGCTACTGTTGGGTTGTCTAATCTATAACAATGCATATTTTACAAATTGATAATTTTACGTATAAAGTATTGATCTGAAAAGTAATTATAGCTGAAATTATAGTGAAATAAATGTTGTGGAGTAAAAAGTACAATATTTGACTCTGAAATGCAGAGGAGTAGATGTATAATGACATGGAAGTAAAGTACAACTTAAAATGATAAGAACGGTACGAAATGTACCTTGATTATTTCCCTAGAAGTGAAAAAATACACTTACTTCAAAGCTGTCTGTTACACATTGTGTCTTGTTTGATTAAGGCGTACATAGACAGAAATGTGAAGATGACATTTTAAAGAGGACAGATCATGCATATTTGCAGGTCTACGTTTTTGTTCTTGGGCTCTACTGGAATGTTTTTGCTTGATTTACAGTTAAAAACTCCTTATTTGTCTCAGTCTGGCCTGACTTCTGACATTCTGGAAGGTGCAAACAGAAGTGGAGAGAGTTCTTCTGTTACTGGACTTCTTATTACTGTTCTTTACTCTTAATGGAAACTTCTCAAAAACATCTGTATGTCCCAACAACAAATCCAACAACCTGTGGAGCAACGTTAGCAACAAAAGCTACGAAACGGACGGCCGTTTGTGGACAATCTGATGTCAGTTCGACGGGGAGGTAACTTTGCAAACGGAGCGTTAAGAGCAGGTTGAAGCCCTGACTTTTGTCTCAAAGGCAGCATTTTTAAATACGTTCACCTCAAGTTTTGGGACAATGTAACAGTATATAAATGACATAAAATCACAAAAAGCATAATATGTCCTCTTTAACGTTGCAGTTAAACGGCATGTGTCTTAACCAGCAGGCTACTGGGGCACGCCGCCGCTTAAGGTTTTAGGAGGATTCACTTCCTGAAACTATTTTTGGCTAACAACAGTTTATCCGTTTGCAAATTACTTACAGTTTTTCTGGCAATAACGTGTGTTGCCAGATAGGTCAGTGAACAAAGGTTTTGATGCACGATCATGCACGATGGTACCAAACCTGACAAGCTCACTGTGTTTGTTCACTGTTGGAATGAAACAGGGTTTGTTTACTGCAGCACAAATGGAAACAAATACCAAATCCAATGACAACAACAGTACCGCTCCAGTACTATATCTAACAAATAATTAAGTGGTGCCTGGGCACATATCCACCTTCATTTGCTTCAGCTGTAAAACTCCTTTCACTTCTTCTCACGCAAAATGAAAACAATGCCAAAAAAAACAAAGGACATCAACGACACAAAGAGGATTTTCACCAGGTCTCTTAATTTGCTTATTACGTAAAGAAATATCCTCAAAGACATTCACTCTTTGTTGTAAAACTGGAGGATATACTGTCTATTTTTTATAAAGAGGTTTAAAAGCAATAAATCACTCTGTGGTCCAGTGCCAGGAAGAATTTATTTCAAGGTCACACTGTTTAATTGGAATTTATACCCTTCAGCTGTGGCTCTAAACGAGGACCAGTACTGATGTCTCAGTGTGTGTGTGCATCTGTTTGTCTGTTTTTTTTTACACATTTGGTTTGTAAACCGTCTTTAAAAATTTAGCACATCACTTTGCTTTTTAATGTGCTTTCTAAATAAAGTTACTACCCTCCTTTGACTGTAATCCATGCAAATGATCTGAGACTGTGAACCCCGCAGGAAATGTGTCCAATCATGCAGTGTCATGTAAATTTTGACTTGAATAAACGGAGAGATTTAAGGAATGCTCTGTGAAAATGTGCATCTTTAGTGAGGAGATTTTTGCCAAAGCAGACGCTGCACTCAAAGTCAGTTAAATGCAAATCTGATAGAAATAGAAATACATATGTTTAGGGTTCAAAGTTCATTTCAAATGTCGTCATACAATGCAGGAATGCACAAAAATATTAAAATATTTTAAATTAGAATGGAATAAAACAATAAAATAGAACAAAGTGGCATTAAAGAATAAATTACAAAGGAAAAACTATATTTTATAATTAAGGAATATATAGTTGCTTATATATAGTACATACAAATAGTATATATATACTGTATATACCCACATAGTTTGACAATGTGTGCAAAATAAATGTAATATGCAAGTGATGTGCAAAAAAAAAGCAGAGATAGACAGTAAATAGATATAATACTTGTCAGATATGGATTCACACTAAAACTGGATTCCTAAAAACTCCATTAGAAGTCAAAAAATTAACAAAACTATAGATGATGTGTATTTTATACGGTCAGTACGTTGCAGAACTTTGTCTTCTTATCTTAACTTTTGACTTTGGCGTAATTCTCAACACAGATCTTTCTCTTAAAGCTCTCTAGGATATTGCATTTGGGGTTTGGGGAATATTGCGAGCTAGGTAATCTTGATTGGGGATGACAGTCGCCTTACACCGTCAACATGCTATTTCTACCCAGCTCATTGCACATTATTGCCCTCAGGCAACCCAATCCCATTTTATCTCCCACCCTCCCCAAAAATCTTCTCATTATTAAGTCATGTGTTTAGAATCATCAGCTTCCATCTCAGGCCATGTGATACATGTGATACATGTTTCTCTGCTTTGGTCTTTCATCCATTTTTACGGTTTTTGACTCAAAAACAGAGTTCGTCTCCAGGATGGATGATGAAAATGTCACCCTCATGCTACAAGGTTGATGTGGAAATGAACATAATGTTGTGATGAATTGTCTCTCGAGGCAATTTTAATAATAATGATGGCAACACTTATTTATTATTACAACTGTGTTTTATATTGTCACTCGTTATCTGTTCAAACAGCAGCTTCCACTCATGGATACCAACAGCAGGAGTTACACTCGTTAACAGACATATTAATAAACAAACTGCAGCGAATCAGATTGAATCGCCATTTCATTTTCACTTCGTTATTCACTCTGACATCATGTATATTCGTAGAGAGACCGTTCGATCATATCGTCTCTCACCGTTTTCGGACGACACAGAAGCAGCAGTGGTGGATGGTGGATGTTATAAGCAGTAAACTAAATGTTTTTCTCTTTAATTGAAGGAAATATGCCAATGCAAGTTATTATTGCTGCGAGTCAACTGCATCAATCTTATCGACCCTCGACACCATTTTTGCAGCTATTTTTTTTTTTCTCTGGCACAAGAAGATGACATCTCTGCTCTTAATCTTAACTGGAGGAGACAGCTGTGAATGAGCACAACCTCAGACCTATTTCATATCACTGAAAAATTAGAGACGCGGGCAGCAGTTCAGAGGTTTGGAGCGAGTCGAGTGTCGACAGAGTAGGTTTTTGCTTTTTTGGCTAAATGTTTGGTGAAAGTAACCTGAGAGCAAAGTACAAACTGTCTCCTAAAGCAAACAAGCACTCCATGCCATGTTTCATTATTTCTGGATGTTGACAGCTCTCGAAAAACCTCTTGCAAAAGAAAATCACAAACGGCAGCTTTTAACAGTGTCAGCGAGCGCTCTGCAAACTTCTCTTTCTCCTTTCACCGAGCTCTCGAAACAGGTTGACTGTCACCGGAGAAGCTGTCTAACGACCCGTGGAGACAACCTGCCTCCGTATGAGGGTCAGACCTGTCCAAACCTGCTCAGCGGAAAATGTTTCCATACAAGACGAGCGATTTAGTGTATGACACATACGTGCTTTCACTGCTGATCATCAAAATCCTCCACCGCTGACAGAAATCCCTGACCTGAAGACGGAATGATTTTCCAAAACTGTTTTTTTGCAGCTGATGCCTACCACATAATCATTTCCACCTGTTAATATTATTATGCAGCAGGCACCAGAACTAATTTAATTTGAAACATGCTTATGATTAAATTAGCTGACCCGCAAGCTTTAGTCTCGGACATTTACTCACAGGATGTAAGATTCAGCGGCCTCAAAACTCACCTGTGCCCCTGCAGACAGCTGCCGACGTAACAAATATCATCTTTAAAAATATTCTGACACATCTCCCTTCAACTTTAAATTGCCTCATTTACGGTATTTCAGTTCCACAGTGGCCTATTTAACGAATTGCATTTCCTTCAGTTTAATTTGAAATGACAAATGTGAAATTTGTTTCAGATTATTGCATTTCTGTCTGTGTGGATGTGGCCACAAAATGTGTGTGCCATGATACAGCAGGCCGGCATGGAAAAAATGTATTTTTCACATAATTTGTCAGAGTCTTCATGCCATCCTGCCATTACGTGGGTTGCATCAGAAATTTTTTTTTTTTTTTTAATAGAAAATAAACACCCTTGTCAAATTGGTTCACTTTATATGCTTGAACACTGTCTTTTCATTTAAATAAGGAGATAGATTTGACAAATGCTTGTAGTAAAACTGACAATAATCACCTTTTCCAACACCTTTTGTGGACAGCTTGACAGATGAGTAATATGGGTAGCGGCGAGTTTTGTGGAAATTATTGGAGAAACACGGGTTTGATTGCAGGTCATTCGATGGCGAAAGCGGGCGTCTAAATGTAAAGAATAATAATAATGCTTGGGCAGAGGGTGGTAGACTGTCCTGACAGCAAACGTGTGAAAAATCACAGCTTGTAAGAATACCTCTAATGATATCGCTCCCTATTAGTCTCAAATGCAGAAAAGGTCACATTGCCGCTATGAATCGAGCAGGAATTCACATCTTGTATTTTATCCACACAGCACTTGAAACATGAAGGAAATATGTGAAAAATCAAAAAATGACTCACCTCAGCTTTTAATCAGAGCCTTCTGTCCTTTTCTTCTCTCGCTCTCTATGCAGATAACGTTTATAGAAAATGTCTCGCAAATGGGACATGGGCGTTGAAGGGGAACTACTCCATGTGTAAGGCCATACTTCACGAGGAGGTAAGAGTCTGGTCTGTTTCTGTGCATGTGTCCTGATTAATGAGGCTTTTCATGTAGACCCTCAAAGCATGGAACAGCTCCATACGTTAATCAGAAAAGCAACAACAAAGGCAAGGCTACAATGGAAGATGAATGCAGCAGTTCTTCTTGAGCCTTATTTACAGTAAATATGGATTCAGGCTTTGGGTTCCTTCAGAGCCTGCAGCCTTGAAAGGACACCACAGTCATAAACACTTAAAAAAAATACTGTGAATATGCCCGAGAGCATGACTTGAAGGTTCAAAAGCATAACAAATGTTTTAAATTTGCATTACACAGGCGCTGGCACTGTGCAGCGTTCATTGTCATGTCATCTCACACGTGCAGTTGGGGAGGCTCGGTTGGTTTTATATGTAAGTGGGAGCCTGAAATCTCTTAATCAACCTGCAGCTATTCCTCCTCTGAACACAAGAAGTGTCTCATTTCAGTAATTTCCTCAAAAGAAAAAGTGACAAAAAGCACTGATCTCCCGGCGATGTGAGCAAGTTGTGAAAAGGGAAGAGAACGAGGTCGGCCTGTTTTGGTTGAAAACAACAGCGTGCTGCTGCTCAGGTCCTGCTGTGCTCCAGATTTGTATCCATTCACATGTTGCTGTGGTGTGTTTTTTTTTGTTTTTTTTTTGTGCATGTTCTCCGCCTCCACCTGGAGGATGTATTATGATGTGATGAGCGATTATTTTAATTATAAATGAACAGCAAGACAGAACACACAGACACAAATCAGCTTTTTTTTAAAAAGTACTGTATGTTAAATATAAAATGATGATACATATATATAAATATAATAGATATAACATAGTGGAAAGATGAGACACAGTATTTTTGTTTTGCTTGGCTTCACCATCTGCTGAAACTGAATATTAAACAGCTGAGTTGAGTTTCCATAAACATCTCAACCCTGTGCAGGTTCAGAGAGCTCTGTCTGTCTGTATGATGCAATCAAATCCTCATCCTGTTTTCAAGGATAATGTTGTGTTATTCTGTATTTTTTTCTTACTGTCAACCAACAATGAGTTAGCCTGTCTTTCTGTGGCCTTCAACACCAATCAGGAGAGACTTCATTAGCGTGAACAGTGATTTTTATCAACATGTGCACAATAATGATGAGAAATGTTGAAAAGTCTTTGGTGATTGGACCCCATCGTGATGTGATCGTAGTTTTTAAAGCGCTAGGGGGAGGAGGTCGCAACGATTTGCATTGAAATGACAGCTGACAGCAACAGATTTAAAGTTTAGCAGCAATGGTATGATTGGCTGAAAGAGTGGTAAATCATCATATCTATTATTCATGATACATATTGACTACTGTACTTATTTTTCCTATGGGGGACAGCAGACGGGGGGGGGGGACTCTATCGGCTGAATCCAAATGTCGACCCTCTGGACTGAGCCCTCGTGGATTTCAGTCACAAGTGTTCACTGTCATCACTGTCAAGTCTGCGAACACACTGGGCCACAAGTGGATAAAAATGCACCCTGTAGACGGGACTTCAGACCTCGAGAGCTTTCGCAGAGATAAATTGAAATTCCTGACTCTCATTTCAAAGTGTTTTCTGAACAGTTCTTAATGGCTCTGAATACGTGCAAGTCTGCTGCTTCGCTCTCAGCAAATCTAGTCAGAACGCTCAGTGAGATTTTGCCTTTAGATGAGCTGCTAAACTCAACTGAGGACTTTCACATCGTAAACGGACAAAAACCAACGTTTGCCCGTCTACTTTAGCAGATTATAATAAACAAATGCACATTATTAAGCCTTATTAGGCCTGTTATGTGTCTAGATTATCCTCACTACATCACAACAAAAGTGAAAAAAGTCGTCAAAAGTAAATATTTTACACAACCTATTATTATTATTGCATTTTTATTATTGATAATAATAATTAATAGTATTCTTTACATCGTCACTTTAAAGCCTATCGCTCCAGGATTATGGGTAATTTCTCAAGTGAAGTCTGCACCCTGTGAGGACTCTCTAGAAGTCTGCAGAAAGTCCACTTGAGGGTCCTTGTGGACTTGATAAGCTGCGGATTTGGGAAGCACTCACAGACTTCCCAGGAACGCGCCCGCAAAGTCCGCGAGTCTGCGAATGCCGTGAAGTCCGTCTGGACAGTTGGATTCAGTCATTGTTTGTTTTCGTATCCTCCCATAGTATCTGGAAGCTGACCAATCAGAACGCAGTGGGCTCAACAGGAGGCGGGGCCTTAAAGAGACAGGAGCTAAAACTGCCTGTTTCAGACAGAGGCTGAACTGAGGGGCTGCATAAAGGACCAGTATAAGATAAATAAGTAGTTTTTTTTAACTGTAAATCATGCAAATATATTCCAGTAGACCCACAGAATAAAAAATATAGACCTGGAAATGAAATATGCATGATATATGCCTTTTAAAAACGGATTTTATCTAAATCATGAAGGCGTGTTTCCCTGCCAATTAAGTTACCAGCTACGGTATAGTTGAAGTCATTTGTACTTGTGAGCATGAGTGAACATTGTTGTGGAATGAGAGCCTTCATTTAGTGGAGAAGTGACTCCCTGAGTCCAATGTCCAATCGATCCCCAGCAGAAGATGGATATAGAGTGTCTGACCTTTAAAATGTGTGTTTGATTTTTCTCCTTTTGTAGCCATGAAATAAATCACCGGTTGGCAGCGGCGGCGTGATTGACATCAGGGGGAAAAAGGAGGGAGAGTTGAAGTAGATTCTCTTTAAAGTTCAGTCAGTATTGAACCCGGATATTCAGCGGTCCCACTGGGAAGAGAAACTGAGTGGATCAAACGCTTATTGGAAAGTTTGTTTGAAGCAGAAAAAGGGAAAAAAAAAAAATCCTCTTTTCCTTTTGGGATTCGCTGGAGGTTATTCTCTCAAATATACGATAAGTTTCTGTATTGTTTCATACAGAGGGAAAGTGAGTCACGTTTGCTTTTGACACTTGTGGCCCACACATACTGTGAGACCTGAGGCTAGTGGTGGGTGGGTCTTATATTATCCTCTTGTCATCCACCCCCTCCTCTCAGAGCTCTGCTATCCATTTTAAAAACCTGCTTGCTTGATTTGTGCCCTGATGTGTTAGCCAGTTCTGCACAAGAGAGTATATTTTACAGGAAATTCAGATTTTTTTTTCAAGTCTATTTTAATACAGGACCCACATATATGTATATTGAAAGAGTTTATGGTCGCTTTAATCATTCTTCCTGTCTATACTACCCTGGAAATGATCCTTTTATAGCTTCATCTCTCTGTAAAGGATTGGGGGCAAAATGAAAACCTGAACCGCAGTTCAGGTTCAGTGAAAAAAAATGTATTCTACCGTGCTAAAGGGATAAGGATATGTCCTGGTAGTTGCATTTAGGTTTTTATTTTCTTACTGCGCCAAAAGCACGGACGATAAATAAACTCCCAGGACAAAAATACGCGTACGGTTTGTTTAACTCAATCTGCTGCTGAAGCCTCATATTCAACTGTAGATTTTGTCCCCCGTCTCATACGGGTTCACCTCGTTCGAAATAAACTAGTTCATGACGTCTAATCAGGTCTAAAAACAAAAGCGTTTGTAGGTGGAGAGAAAAAGAAAGGCTGCAGTCACACTTCTTTCCCTGATCTCGCTCCAAGAAATGAGTGTTTGTCGTGTGTCTCTGTAGGGACACGATTTTAGACAGTCTCCCCTCGAAGGTGTGTGAACAGCAACGTCTCTTCCTCCCCTCAAGTCATGTTTAACTCTTCTTATGTTAACACTGTATTAGGTTAAAGAGCTTTCATGTCTGCTGCTCCCTCCGCCTAAAACCTTTCTGCAACTTGATTTAAAATGGCAAAATGTGTTTTTTCTTTGTGACTTTAAATCGTCGCTGCACAATTTATCTGTTTGTCTCTCTTCTGACTACCAATGTTTGGGATATTTTAGAGTCGAGATGTGTCAGAGTTATTGTTTAGATTGGTCAGAAGCTGTTTATGTATCCAAAAAGCACTTTTTTTTAAGCATATTAACATGTTTACAGTGGAGTCACACTATGAAGGGATCACTCCATGGACAGTGTAGTTTGGAGCAATGATTATAGCAACCTACAGCTGCAACTATTAGTCAATTAATCGATTAGTTGCCAACTATTAAATTAATCTGCACCATTTTTATATATAATTATGTTGTAATATATGTTTTGAGTCCAGATTCTCTGGTTCCAGCTCCTCACATGTGAATATTTTCTGGTTTCTTTAGTCTTCCAATTATATATTAGAAGATCTATATTTGGGTCGTTGTTAACAAAGCAAGACATTTGAGGACTCTGTCTTGGGCTTTAGGAAACAGTCATCGACCTTTTTCACCATGTTCTGACATTTTATTGACCAAACAACTAATCGATTAATCAAGAAAATAATCAACAGATCAATCAATAGTGAAAACAATCATTAGTTGCAGCCCCACAGCAACCATTAACATGACGTGAGTATTTTATTACAGTAGACTTGTAAAAATCCAAACCTACATGCTGGGAGACACATTACTAGAAAAGACTGTCCTCACCAGTAAAACCAGTCACCACTGGTTTGTTCAAACACCTAAAGCAACCTGTTTATGATTTCCTGACAACCGGCCTCTACTGGTCAAGAAAGTATTTATTAGAAATGTGTCCATTGACGTATTTTTCATTTTACATATGTACATGAATCATGACTGAAGAGACGAAAACCAGCAGCAGATGAAAAAACATCAGATCAAACAAACAGAAATGCCATATTTTCATTTTCATTTTTAATTAATGTCATTAAATGTTTTCCCACATGGTTTTTCACCATTTGACGTTTGACTGACACTCTTTTAATTACATCCTATTGTTGCGCCTTCTTCTTCTGCAGTGGTTTAATGACCTCTCGACTGGCGCTACAGTAGCTGTTTATCTCGACATCCCAACTCCTAATATTAACATCATGGCAATGGATGATAATGTGCATTATTTTGTTGGGTTTTTTTTGCTGATATTCTGGAAATGTGGTTAAAATTTAAGCTACATTTGGATGGAAACCTAGCTAGAGTCAGAAGAGGAAGAGGAGGAAGTAGTGTGACATTGTTAGAGCTCTGCAAAAGCTCTTTGATAGAAGGTTGGGGAGCATCAGTTTCCTACCAACAGCAGATTGGTTGTGCAGAAAAAACGGTCCCGCTAATACATGTCCCTGTATATATATATTAACAAAGCATCGTACAGACACTGATGTACATTTACGAATCAAAGGAGAACGAGTTGACATGGAGACAGCATGTCATCCGTCTGCAGTTGCTGCTGCACCGCAATATCGTGAATGGGTCAGATGACGTGATTTGAGGGTGGGCGCGGCAGGGATTAAACGTGCCCGCGTTTAATCTCGGCGTAGACACCAATAGGTTACATAAATCCACTTACAGCACAGATTACTGTTGGTAGTGTGAGGGAAATCCGATCACAATGGATATCTGAGTCACAGACAGTGGTCTTAGGCACAGATTCAGTGGAAGATTTGACTGTGTTCTGTAAAAATGTAAAAAACCTTTGGCGCCAGGAGACCTCATGTGTGTACTGTATATGTTTGTGTGTGTGTGCTTGCAAGCATCCACATATTTATTTGAAAATCACAGCAGGAGTCAGCTCAAAAAAAAAAAACTTGAAAAATAGGACAAAGGATGTTCAGATTTTTGTATCTCTTTGTTATCTTGAAAATCTTATCTCTGTAAATCAGAAAATACCCGAAAGACTCACAGTTCTTCTTTTCTTCCCTGCAGAAAAAAGGCAAGATGCACTACCAAATAGCTGTGATTATAAACTTCCTGGGTCACTGCATCTCAATGGTGGCTCTGCTCATAGCCTTCTTCCTCTTCTTGTGTTTGAGGTAAGTGTTGTTCTCTCCGCCGCCCGTCCACTGATAATCCTAAAGACATCCTAGATGTGACAGAAACGTCAGTATTCTCGAGATCCCTCGTTCAAAGCGCCTCTCGTTCTTATTCAAAAACCATTTGGTCATGGGATGAAACCTTCCCTATCTCAATCCCGCAGATGTAAAGGGGTTTAGACGCCCGCAAAAAACTAGGGCACATTCCCCACAAACGGGAATAATAGACCCATCTCAGAAAAGCGCCGAAAAAAAACCAAGACAGTTTTTTTTTTTGCGGAGGCCTGCTGGGACGACTGGTGGAGGTGGAATGGGTTTCTCTGACAAACCGAAATAAACCGAGCGTTAACGAGAGAAAGGTCTTAGCACCCTCAACAGCCGTGGCTGTTATCGATCCTCGAGACACCCCCGGGGAGTGCGAAAAGCGTGAAAGGCCACAGAGAGGAATAATGAATAGAAGCTCTACAGAACGGCGTTTATGCACAACCCGTGTTTGTGGGCCACAGTGGCTTGGACAGGGAGGGCAGCAGCAGGGGAAGGGAGGGAGGGAGGGAGGACGAGTGTCGGCCGGACCGCTAAAAATTGCATTAGGGCAGTGAAGGAGTTTGGCATTTAATACTCACCTTCCCCACTTGGTAATGAGATTGAGTTGGGAACCATTTAGGAGAAAGGGGGTGCTGCTGTCAGTGTGATGGAGAGAAAGGTTGACACTCCTGCTCAGGGTTGTGGAACTGGAAAGAGAAGTTAGAGAATCACAGCAGAGAGAAGAAGAGGAAGAGGAAGAGGAAGAAGAAGAGGAAGGGAGCAGGATTTTCAAGGGCATCTGAGAAAAAAGTTCATCTGAAAGACAGTGATAGTGATAGTCAGAGCATCTTTAGATTCTGTGATGTGCAGCGATTAGTCGATTAACAGAAAATTAATCGCCGACTATTTAGATAATTGATTAATTGAGTTTTCTGGTTCCAGATTCTTAAAGGGAATATTTTCTGGTTTCTTTAGTCTTTTATGACAGTAAACTGAATATTTTTGGATTTTGGACAAAACAAGACATCTTAGGTTGCACCTTTGCAGCTTTTGGGAAACAGTGATCGACATTTTTCATCATTTTCTGACATTTTATAGACAAAACGACTGATCGGTTAATCAAGAAAATAATCAACAGATCAATCGACAATGAAAATAATAGTTAGTTGAGTCAAACATGATAAATCTGCGGTGAGGAGTATTTTTTCCCTACGTTCATCTTAAAGACAGTGAAATGAGCATCTGTAGCTTCTGTGATGTGTTTTCTCAGTCAAATACAGCTGCAATGATCTGTCGATTAATCGATTAGTCGATGGACAAAAGTATTGGACCAACTATTTTGATAATCGATTGATTGTTTTGAGTCATTTTTTAAGAAAAAAAGACAAGAATTCTCTGGTTTCAGCTTCTTAAATGTGAATATTTTCTGGTTTCTTCAGTCTTTTATGATGCTAAACTGAATATCTTCAGGTTGTGGACTGTTGGTTGGGACAAAACAAGATGTTTCAGGTTGCATTTTGGGATTTTTGGAAACAACGATGGACATTTTTCACCGTCTTTTGACATTTTAGAGACAAAACAACTAATTAGTTAGTTACAATCACAGAGTGAAACACAACACACCAAACACTTAATTATCTTAAAGGTTTTCTTTTCATAAAATCTGTTATGTTCCCTTAACGCAAAGACACAGGAGTGTTTCATCTGAGCAAAATTAACGCTGTGAAAAATATATTTTTATTTGTCTCACTGTGTCTCTAACAAAGACCTGTCTGCAGGAGGGTTCGGCTTTCCTCTTAATTAATACACATCAGGCCATGCTGCCCCCACCGGCATGATGCCAACGTGAGGTCACACAGCGTAATGAATATGACTGTTTGAGAAAACCTCCCTCTCTGTGCTTCTGGCGTGGCAGTCGCTGCCTTTGTGATACTAATAGCAGCTCCAGTAACAGTGTGACATAGTGGGAGAAAATTAGCTGCTTGTTTGTAGGACCCTTAAGGCTGCTTTTTTTAAAAACTCTTGTGTAATATTATAATTATTCGAAACTAAAGTAGTTTTTGCATCTCTATGCAGCTGGTATTATGTTAATAAGAAGGTTATTTTCTTATAAGAGCTCCATGGTTAATAAAAAAAAATGGAAAAATGGACAATAATACACTGTGGAAAATTCTTACTCATGCACGTCTGCTCAGTCAGCACAAAGCCAGTGCAAGTGACACCTATTAAAAATTAATGCATGCTAAAAAAGAAATAGTCATTCATGGTTGGCAGAGGAGAAAGCAGGCTTTGCTGGCTGATAATGCCGTCAGCTGGTGACAACAAACGAAGCTGTCACTACAGTGACCGAGGTTGGGTTGTTCTGTCCGTTCAGTTGTGAGCTTCTATTTTCGACCGCTTGCTCAGAGGCAGTTGGGCAGATTTTAATTGTATCCTAAGGTCGATTTATTTACAGCATTAAAAAAAAAAAAAAAACATGAGACTTTCAAGACATGGCACAAAGAAGAGTGCAAACAGTGGGAATGAAATGTTACTTTATATTATATTGAAAGTGAAGGGTACTGGGAAGTGATGGGAAATGCTACTTTGAGGCTAAATCTCTTCATTATTTATAGTCATCGTCTCCATTTATCTCATTGTTGAAGAAAAGCTAAATACCGTGAGTTTAATGTCTTTGTATAAAATACACTAGAACATTTAAACTCAGCAGGAAGAGATATTTAATTCAGATATTTCCCACCAGTCTGGTCACGTTTGCTTTTACATTAGACTGTTTTTCCCATCTTTTTTTGTTTTTATCTCCTCAGTATGATATCATATTATTTTCCCAGGCACCGCAGGAGAAATGTTGGAAAAACGGCATAAACATTTCAGCACACGGGTTTATCTTCCTCTGTTTCTCTCTCTCGCAGGAGCATCCGCTGCCTGAGAAACATCATCCACTGGAACCTCATCACCGCCTTCATCCTGAGGAACGCCACCTGGTTCATCGTCCAGCTGACCATGAGCCCCGAGGTGCACGAGAGCAATGTGGTACGTGTCACTTCTATCCGTTGAGCTTTTATATATACGACAAAAAACACTCACTTTTAGTTGTAAAGATTATTAAAATTCTACAAATGTGTATTAATCTGCCACTAAAAATAGTCCCTAACAAAGGCAGTTGCTTTATTGCCAAAAACTACAGTGCCCAGCTTTTTTTTAGGAAATTACTGAGTCTTGTTTAAAAATGAAGATATATATTTGAGACCCCTTTTTTAAAGATTAATGTCTTTAGTAGGATTCAGTGGGTTTAGAGCTGAGAGACAGGGTACAGAAGTCAGAAAGTATTGAGAGACGACTTTTGGTCTTTTCGTGGAATTTGTTGATGATATGAAAAATAGAGAAGTACATCGACCTTATCCTTTAAAGTCTTGTTTGTTTCTAGTAATATATATTAATTCATATTTCAACAAGTATTCCAAAGTGTCCCCCAGTTTCTATTTGAAATATTCTCATAATACTGGCAGATGTTTTCATTTGTATTAAGAAAACAACATTTATAGCACAATAGATTGAAACAACTTGATAATATGGTAATTTTTGTACAGTTTGGTATCTAAAAGAGTTCAACTGGAACTCATATTTTGGATAAAATTACTTACTGGAAAACATATGTTTAACCCCCCAGAGCACAAATTAGGAAATGTATGCTTTTTATTAAAAATACCAGTCAAAAGTTCAGACACACTCTCTCGTTCAAGGGAATTGGAAAATGTGTCCAAACTTTCGAACGTTAATGTATTTGTGAGACATTTTTTTAGGATTTACGTCTTCAGTAGGAACCAATTACTTGAGGCTGAGAGTCACAGACAGGATAGAAAAGTCAGATTATATTGACAGACGGATTAACACATAGTTGGTTTCAATCTTTTCATGGGATTTGTCGACAGCTTATCCTTTCCTCCATTAAGCAACTAGACCGCTTGGATTTCTAATCAAACCTGTATTTGCTGGCTAAACATGATCCTGCCTTAATGGGAGAAATTACCAATCTCATACAAGCTCCACAAAACTGAATCATTCTCTTTGTACCAAATCTATTTGAAAATTGACTTTATGGTTTTGTTGTGTATTGCAGAAAAACTAAGTGGGGCAAAAAACCTTTTTATTCTCTTGTAGAAATGAACAATGACAATCAACATATTTTAACTAGACTGTTTTCAAAGTTCTTCCTTACTGGTATCTCGCTTTGAGTTTTGAGAGTCTGCTGCTGCATTCACGCACTTCAGATGGGTGTCAAATTAGAGCAAAAAAGTGCCAAAATGTGTTTAAGTAAGGTGTTGGGTCGTCGCCAGAACAGCTTCAATGCTTCTTGTCATAGATTTCTCAAGTGTGTGGAGCTCTACTGGAAAGATGAACACCGTTCTTCCTAAAGATTTTCCCTCAAGTGATGTTTTGACGATGGTGGTCTCCTTTGGTTAGGTTGAGATCTGGTGACTTTGAAGGCCAGTATATATAGAATATGGAAACACCTGCATTTTTTATGTTTCTCCACTCGTTTATTTAGGCTTTTCCTTTAATTTGTCACATGTCTGTATGTTGCTGGGAGATAAAACTCGGAAAACAAATGATTAGCAAACATGGAAGTCATGAAAAATAGTTAAAAAGGCTGTCAACGCTAGAATATTAAATGGAGCTCACTCAAAAGTACAAACAAGGTGTAACTTCCTGCTCAAATGAAGATAATTCTTTGAAAAATGTCATATAAATGTAAAGTAAGATATTGTATGACCCTTTAAACAAATCAGCCTTTATTGTATCTTTGAGAAAGATGAGTCACAGGATGATTTATTTTGTAGATTTGGTGTCGTCTGGTCACCGCCTCCTTCAACTATTTCCACTCCACCAACTTCTTTTGGATGTTTGGCGAAGGCTGCTACCTCCACACCGCCATCGTCCTCACCTACTCCACCGACAAGCTGCGCAAGTGGATGTTCATCTGCATCGGCTGGTGTACGTACGCCTACTGTTCAACTCTTCAACTGACCTGCACGATTAACCCCTACAGTTGTATGAAACCTTTAAAGGAATAGTTTGACATTTTGGAAAATACGCTTATCAGCTTTCGTGCAAAGAGTTAGGTTAGAAGACTGATAAAACTCTCATGTCTGTGGGCAAGCACGGAGCCTGGAGATGATTTGTTTAGCTTAGCATTAAGAGTGGAAGCAAGGGGGAAACAGCTAGCCTGGAATGTAACACCCCATAAGACCTCAATTTGTTTTTACATTTCTGTTTGTGTATGGATTAAACAATCAAGATACAACATAAGCTTTAGAGGTCTTGGTAGATGTATTTTTGTACATTAGAGAAAGCCAGACTAGTTGTTTCCCCATGTTTCAAGTGTTTATGCTAAGCTAAGCTACCTTTCAGACCAACATTGGCCAATTCCTACTGTTTACCTCTCAATCGTCGCAATGAAAGATAAAATAGTTGCTGCCGTGATAACTTTCCAGAGATGTAAATTTCCTGTCTGTGAGTAATACAAAACGTTGAGCAGTGTTTTGTGGTCTAATAAACCTTTAAAAGCATAAATCTGTTACTCAAACTGGACTTCCTGGATCATATTTTATTGTTTCGGTCTGAATCCTCAATAACTCGGCAAGAAAGCGAACAAGTGTATTTTCCAAGATGTCAAATTATTCGTTTAATAACTCTGGTCAATTCGATTTCATCTCAACTTGATAGAAATTCAATGTAAACTCATAATATTTCTCAAAAGAAAAAAAAAACAAAACTGAAGGTCAGATACACATTTACCCAACAATGGGATTCAGTTGACTTGATGGAGACAGCAGAATTTCTTTTGGCAGCTGGGAAATGTATTGGTGTGGAGTTCACTAACACCCCGTTTCACACTGTCAAACTAAACTATGTGCTGTTGAGATTAGGTGTATTGTGCCAGCTGGATTACATTTCCCTCAGGGCAGTGTGAAGCCTCTGTGTGAATGGGAAATGGCAGCATATTTCAGAAGCGCTGTGAAAAAATAAATAAGATCAAATTTTTTTTTGCTTCACTTAGCTTTGACTCTCAGGCTTCAAGAGCTTAAATGTTAAGACTAAGACAGAAAGGTGTGGACGAGAGATGGAAACAACAAGAAAAATCACATTTTTCAAGTAATCTGGGAGCTGAGAGAGTAGATTTTCCTGAGGCTCAACATTACACTGATGACAGTATATTGCTAATGAAGTGGAAAGTTTCCAGAGACGTGAGACTTACATGTGTGACGTGGCAGCTGGCAAGGTCTTCGTGTTCCTATTAGTCATTTAGATATGAGTAATGGCTGTTTGTCTTCGTTATTATACTCCTATAAGTCAGTAAATCACAGATCACTCTGCATTATCATCAACCGGAGTCCAGCTTTTCATTCATTCACAAAGAAAAATTCAGACGGTGACAAGTCTTGGCTTGCATCTGTAGATCACAGCACGCAAGCAACAATTGCTTGTGACAGAGCTTGGCAAGCGCTGGTGCCATGCTGAAAAAAAGAAAAGGTTTTCATATTCCAGCGGGAAATCCCTGGAGTGATATTTTGTGATTTGAATAGCAGAGAAAGATGAAAGAAGAATCTGTCACTTTGTCTTTTTTTTTTTGCCTCACAGGTATACCATTCCCTATAATTGTGGCCTGGGCCATTGGGAAGCTGTATTACGACAATGAGAAGTAAGTCCTTTATTGTGACTCTTGAGATTCTTATATATTCAAAGAGAATTAAGTATTTTTTTCTTCGCCTGGTAATAAAAGCAGGACAAGGGCAAAGTCAAACTGTGTTGCATTAAGGAGATGAATGTCTATTAATAACCTGATGTAATCACATTTGCATTGTACGATATTCTTAATTGCACATTACCCCTGCAACCGTTTTCTCTTTGATTGGGAAGTGCTTGATTGATATTAGTGGTCTCTTTTTGCACCCACTAGAACAACAATTTTAAAAGTGAGCAAAGAAAAAAAAATCCTTATTTTTTTTAAGGAATTTCTGTAATTTAAATGAATGTTGGGCTTTCAGTGGAGTGTTTATCCAACTTCTGGCATATTTACTGTTTATTGTCTGGCAATATTCTATATTTTTCTAATTGTCAAAACATCCCATGAAAAGGCCAAAACCAACAATGTGTTACTCTTTCTAACAAGTATTGTTTGTATATCCAAAGCCTGATAAAGCGTATTAGCCATAGCGCTCCATTGTTATCAAAAAACTACTAAAAATGATCATGAATTGAGCTGCTCTAGTTTATTTTTCCACATACACTGTCAGCTGCCGGAAATACTCACCCATATGTTGATGCATACAAGGAATTTGACTCCAAGTGTTTCCAGTGGTTTTCCATGTACTTACATACAGCTAAAAAGCTAACAAGCCAAACAAATATGGGCAAACTTAAAGCACTATGAATAGATTTTATGGCCACTTGGGGCTGCACAAAAAGCTGTAAACATAACATTGACTTATTATTATCTTATACGGTTGTTATGGCGAACAAGAAAAGAAAACAGTTGCCTGATTACAAACCCAGCAGACATGGAGCAATGTTAGAATTTATCTGGAGATGTGTTTGAGTCCACCTGATGAATTTAAGTCCAATATTCACTCTCCTTTTAGCTCCGGTTTGGTCTCCACCACTTACTTTGTCTTTAAGCCATTTGGTGCTCAGCAGGTAGCGTAAAGTGGGTTGATAAGAGTTTTTTTTTTGTTGTTTTTTTTAAATAGCTGCCTACTGCTGAAACAAATCAATAAATTTTCCAGCCATAAAACCAAAACAATGAGCTGAAAGAAGCTAAAATGCTTCGTAGAGCTGCAGAACTGCTGATAATTCTCTGTGGGTTCATCACTATGAGCGACTCTTGTCATGTTAAACGTAGTGATGGGACCTATCGTTAATATAAGAATATTGATTAGTGCATCTTGAATCATATAGATATTACATTAAGGGCTGCAACTAATAATTATTTTCATTATTTTATCTATAAAATTACAAAAAAAAGTGAAAAATGCCTAGTATAATTTCCCAGAGTCAAAGGACACTTTAAAAAACTCAAAGATAATCAGTAACTATCATAAGGTAATCAAAGTAAAGCATTAAATCATTACATTTGAGATACTGAATAAAGGTAATGTTTGATATTTGTTCTTTAAAAAATGACTAAAATGATGATACGATTATCAAAATAGTTGCAGATTAATTTTCTGTTGATCAACTAATCAATTAATCGACTTATTTAGTAGTTGCAGCTCTAATTAAATACATATAACAGGAGCTGGACAACAATCTATATAAAGGCCAGATTGTACTTTATATATTCTCTTTATTTGGCACTCTGGAGACAGTTTTACACGCTTTTATCACCTCACGTCTCGACTACTGCAACCCATTTTATGTGGGCGTCCGTCAGTCCTCCCTGTCTCGTCTGCAAGTGGTTCAAAATGCAACAGCGAGACTCGTCACTGGCACCAAAAAACAAGACCCCATCACCCCTGACTGGCCTCGTTCCACTGGTTACCAGTGAAAGATAGAACTGATTCTCAACTCCTGATGCTTTTAACTGTGCTCTGTAAATAAATTTATAAATTCGACTTGGCTATAAATGGGGTTTTGGCAGAGATAGTGTAAAAGTTTTGGCAGTAGAAAGAAGAATTATTCCGCAGCTGAAAATAGTGAAATAATCACTTATGTTTGAGTCTTGTTTTTTAAAAAAGACACTGCCCAGATGTTTTAGGAATTGTACTGAGCCACCAGTAGGAACCAGTGGGTTTGAGGTTGAGAGCAGTCATAAAGTTTTGGTCTTTTCATGGAATTTGTTGACAATATATGAAAAATACAGAACTACATAAACTCTTATTTAGTGTGAAGTGACGAAACCTACAATTGTAGTAAGAATATTTATTCTAATAATGTTATTTTATTTAATATTTCAACAAGCATTCAAATTGTTTTTGATTTCTATTGTTCTCCTGGCTCTATCTGAAATATAGTCATCACACTGGCAGATGTTTTCATTTGCTTTAAGGAAAGGTTTTTTTACGACTCAATTACAGATGGAAACAACTTGATGATATTATTTATAGCTGTTTGTACAATGTGGTATGTAAAAGAGTTCAAGTTGAAGCATTGCTTTCAAATACTTAATCACTGAACTCTCTGTAATTCATATTTTGGGTATATTACTGACTGAAAAACATATGTTTACACCCCTGAGCACTAATTAGGAAATTTACGCCCACACACACTCAACTTTGAAGGGGATTTTCTTTATTAAGAATGATGACTGACAACATAAATACACCTACCTGTTAGAACTAGACATGACTGATTGCTTTTGTTGACGTTTCAGGTGCTGGTTTGGGAAGCGAGCTGGAGTATACACAGACTACATCTACCAAGGTCCCATGATTCTTGTGTTAGTGGTAAGATCTTCTTCTTTGTCCTGCAGTAGCAGCGTTCAGCACAGAACCAGTTTTACGTAACTCGTTGATAATATTAGTCTTTACTCTTTAATCTTCAGGATGCCTAGAAAGCATGAAATGTTGGATACGTCAACCCATTCGTAATGTTAGCAAAGATAAATGTGAAGTTCTAACACTTTACCTACCAAGTGTAACTTTTAAATCTCTGCAACTTGACACTTTGCAAGAAATATGGGAATCATTTTTGGACTCTGCACTGAAAAACAGGAACGTAATCCAAGGACATGTTCAGTTTTGTTAGTACCTATTAGGAATTATCTCTGACACTGGATCAGTTCCATACCCCCAGGAGAAGTTATTAATGCTTTATTCCTTCATTCTATAAAGTTTTAACTATTGTGAATCCGGTATTGTCACTTCAACTGAATTCTTTCATCTGGGTCCAGCTCTACATTCAGCTACTATGCTTTAAATTACAAGACAGATAATAAATCACCTTAAACTGGATATGTACCACTTGCAAAACCTCTCCTTCAGCATTCAGAACATAGCTGTGTTACTGTGACTCTTCCTCACCATGCTAACAATCTATGTGATGCTAGACAACCAGACCTTGGGCAAGGCTCATGTGTGAATGATCCTGCAGATTTGCAGATTGGCCGGGGACTTAGCCTGGCTCCTTGTACAAGGTTTAGTCATCTCTCGTCTGAACTATAGTAACTCCCTCCTGACTGGGCTTCCAAAATATTGTCCTTAGCCCTTATGCACATGCGTGCCCTCACACTCCAACCACTACCTCTGCTAGAAGTCCCTTCGCTGAGGCAATTTGGCCATTTCTCTGCTCAGTTGCGACCACTTCCTCCCTGCTGGGTCTCCAGTGGTAGAATGACCTTCACGTCCGAGTCAGAAACAGCACATACCCTTATCTTCTCTCCTTAGTTTAAAAAGTCGTCTCTTCAAGAGGCACTTTATGATTCTGTCTCCTGCCTTGTCTTTCCCCTAAAGCACATAACTGCCTCCTTCAATATCTCTCCTGCTTACAATAGCATGTTCTCTCAGTCTTTTATTTTTTTGCCTAGCACTTGATCCTGCAGGATCATTTTCGGGTCGTCGGAATACTTGTGGTATCTCTTGTTAGGTAGCTGTGGTTGTGAACTTTCCATGCCTTACCATTGGTGGCTTTTAATGTCAGACATAAATGATATACTGCTATAAAGAATAAATACAAGATGTTATTAAAATGTTAGCAGAAGCACAAATACATGAGGTTGGTGAAGACCAGTAGAATGGATAGTTCTTGAATGATTGCCATACAGTACATCTGTTCAGGCCAAGGTCAGGTCAACCGGCCCTGGAAAGTATTCCAACAGCTATTTTTACTCCCATGTTACATCATTCACACGTATTGCATGAGCTATTGATTTTGTCATTCATCACATTGTGCTTCTCTGCTCTTCTTAAGTAGCACCTCAGATAATCAAGATACTGCGTTTTTGCATTACTAACGTATAAGGCTGGTGATATTTTGCATTGTTCGTATTGTCAGTAAAAGTAATACCACCAATTAAAAATACTCCATTGCATGTTCTGCACTTAAATTATACTTAGGTAAAAAAAACAGAAATACATAATAAAAGCAAAAGTAATCTTCATGCTGAGTGCCCCCTCTCAAAGTTTTATTACATATATATACACAGTACCAGTCAAACGTTTCTCATTCAAGTGAATGGGAAGGTGTGTCCAGACTTTTGACTGGTAGTGTACATTACATATAGAGTTACAGATGCATTAACATGTAAGCAGCCTTATAATAAAGGTTGAGCATTTTTTTGTTTATGTATTTGTATTGGATAGTTTAATTTGTAGCAAACGCATCCTATTTTATAAGCTCATCATATATTTTGTATGTAAAATCTTATTGCGCAAAGTAACTTGTCACTACAGATTTCAGATAAATGTAGTAAAGTTAAAAGTACAATATTTACCTCTGAAATGTAGTAGAGTAGGAGTATGACGTAGTATAAAATAATTAAAGTACTTAACAGTACAGTACTTGAAGTGGAAATAGACAACTTTTTTGCTTTCACTTATCATTATGAAGTCAATGTTGATTGCACAGTGTAACAGCTATAGAATAATGACACCATCGGCGTTTAGATTGGTTCCCTATAAGCCTCACTGTCACTATGCCGTTCTGTCTGCCAGCGGGTACGATCTCCTGCTTTCATGTCTCCATTATAGACCAAATGAATGAACAAACTCAGGCTTTTTCTCCTAATGTTTTCTTCTAATGTAACATTTCTCAACAGGGGCAGTACCGCCTCCCAGGGGCGTTCATAGAACGTTAGGGGGCGTTGGCAGCAATATTTTTGAAAGGGGTGCATCGAGGTGTTCTTAGGGAGTGTTTGTGTTTTTAATGCCAGTTTAGTCCTGTACATTCTCACAATTTTAGCATTATTATTCTCACAATTTTATCATTGGACTTTGGGCTTTTCCTAAGTCTATATTCCTCCGTTTTATGTAACTGCAGTCAAATTTGTGTATAGGGCTCTGAGCGATTCTAAAACACGGGTGACCTACCCTGCACCTCAATGCCCTGTGTAGATTCACAGAGAACTCGCTGATGCTGCTCTGCTAAACGTGCTATGTTTCTGCGGAGACACAGGGGAGCTGAGTCTATAGTGCAGTTTGCTGTCATTTATGGTCACGCTACCTTCTCTGACCTCTCCTCATGGATGTATTATAAGAGCTGGATACCAGACTGAAAATGGTGCCTTTTCAGTTCAATAAGAATTGCTCGTCTGGTACATATGCTAAAAAAGTTTCTAGCTTCCGCGTTTACTTCCGGGGGGTTTGGAGCCTACTTTATATGTGCAGTAGTGTTTCTCCCGCTGGCCCCACCAGCGAGTCGTCACAGATTTTTAAATTGCTTTTCTCGGCTCGAGTAAAGTTAATATAAAACCTCCATGGATCAAAAATTCATATGTTTGCAGTTCAAGGTGTCTGTCAACAGTTTTACAGACGTCTCTTTTACAGTTGTGGTCTATGGGGAGAATGCTTTTTGGGCCGCAGGGGGATTTTTGGCTGTAATACTGCAAGTGGCCACTGGGAGAAATTGGCTGCAAGGTTGAGCTGCAACATGGTATCCAGCTCTTATAAAAACATCCGTGCCTCTCTTCTTCTCTATTTGTCGGTGTTTGCGTTTAGCTTAGTTTGTAGCTTTACATTAAAATTTGCCAAATTCCTGCAAACTTAACTACTGGCTGAAACAGACCCTCCTCTCAAACAGCTGCAGAGGAAGGAGGAGAAGGAGGAAGACAGGATGAAGATAGTGACTGATGTCCTTGTTCTTCATTCTTCATGGGACAGTGTTCTTCACAGAAGTAGCCTCTTACTTTTGCTCTCAAAGTGCACCAGATTGATGCATTTAACTTTAAAATGTACACATTTTTTTCCCCTAGAGGGTCCAAGGTCCTCCCACCACAGTCTCACAAAATCCTGTGGGAAACACTGTGGGAGGATGAGAAAATTGCAGTTCAAATCCATTCACTATAAGCCTGTTTTACCACTGTTTTGTGATTATTATTTTTTATGGCACACAGTGTGTTTTTTTAATAAATATTGTAATGTGAAAATGCATGGTTTATAGTAAAATAATATCAAATTTTCTTGAGGAGGACCCCCAAATCCCTCGACCGAAAGCCTCTGTGGGCCTTGAACTGGGTTATTTTATTTGATGCTCTCTGCCAGACCGCTGCAGGTCCGATTATCTGATCAACTGGATGGCATAATCAAACAACAATAATCACATCAAATCAGCAAAATGGTGTAGAACAAGAAAAAATGGTGCCAGTATTCTATTGAACACCTGCTTTTTTCCAGTAGCCTCAGACTTTTTTCTTGGCAGACTGCTCTTGTTTTCAGTTGGAACAATTAATAATAATGCTTCTTGTTTGGCACCAGCACCAAAGTACCACTTTCTGATTGGCTGCTGTTTGTGATCAATAACAAGACCTAATTTCTAACTGTTGCATTTGTTTAACACTCATAAATATAATTTCTATTCACAGGGCTTTTTTGCTCCCTGCATGGGAAACTAATGATAATCATATTCCAACTGTCCAGTTAAATCAAATCTGTTATTTGGCATTTAATGACATGCTTGTTTAATGATATAACACAAAATAATAATGACATTAATATTCAGTGAAGACGGTTAGCCTACATTTTAATTGATGGGGGGCGGAAAGGGACCTGGGTATAATTGATGGGGGGCGCTGGCCCAAAAAAGGTTGGAAATGTTACTCCCCCCTACATCAACCCCTGCTGTAGTTACTTGTTTGTGTAAGGCAATAACGTTAATCAAACTATGTTATTACTATGCAGTGCACATCATTACAACAGCTTTTGCCTGTTTCCAAATTCAATATAAAATTGTGACAATTTCAATTTACCTCTTCAGTGAACATGCTTCTTTCTTCTCTCTTATTTCCAAAGTGGTATTGATCATTTCTTCATGGAGCTACACTCTGAGGAAAACGGAAAGTTTATCCGGTTGTCTTTGCGACAGTGGCGCAAACAATATTACCGCTTTGAAACACTAGTGGGGGAAAGTTGAAAAGTTGTTGTTTCCACTTTAAGTAAATGTATTCAGTTGATTTCCACCTCTTGCTGTTCTCACTGGAGCACTAAATGTGTATTAATCCACAGCTGAAAATAGTCCGCAACAAATGCACTATTTACTGCCGTTTGAGTATCATTTGCTAGAAACTACAGTGCACAGCTGTTTGAAGATTTATGTCTTCTGTAGGAACTTGGGTTGTGGGCTTGTGGCTGCATGCCACTGATAGGGTTGGGATGTCAGAAAGTAATGAGAGATAGAGTGCTTTATTAATCCCATTGGGAAATTGCAGCATTATAGCTGTCAAATCAAGGAGGTTGGTGAGGAACAAATATAACAAAAGCCATGAATAATAAATAATAAACAATCAACTGGAATGAAGTTAAGTCTGAGGATAGAAACTGAACTAAAAACAACAACCACTCCAAAAACTCCAGTTTGTACTGTACAATGATGGCGCCATATACATTAATCCAAGTAGGATCTGTTGTGTACTATATATCAGGGTGCTGGACTGAGTTTGCATCGATTCAAACAAAAGTAACTGCACATTAAATATGTATATTATACAGGTAGTGTTTTATATACAGGTATGTAATAATACAGATGTAAGGATATCAGGTAACATAGTTAAATACAATACTGAAACATTGGACAGTATTACTTCTGTATAGACCAATGGTTACCTGCTGGGTCTAAAAAGTGCAAGCGAAACAGACAAATGTATTGGACAGATGAATAAATAAACAACAGATTAATAAAGATGATGAATATATTAAATGTATTAGCTCAAGTGAGCAGTCTGGCCTAGATATTTGAGAAACACGTTAATGAGAGATAGACTGACACTGGTTTTGGTCTTTTCATGGGATGTGATGACAAAAACAAAACACCATGACTTATCTGTAAACTATTTCTTATGGATTTTTTAAAATATTTATAGAGCTTATGGGTGTGATCAACGTGAGAAGATGTTTTTGTGCCATAAACTGCACCAATCAAAAGCAATTTCATGGAAAATGTTCAGTATCCCAAGAAGGAAACCCCTGTTTCAGCTCAGAGTTAATAATGCTAACATTACTGATATCCAGGATGTGGGGGCTTCTGTGTTGGCAAACAGCCTAAACGTCTGTTCTCTTAACCTGCTGCCCCTTGATCAGACATACACATTTCTCATTTTGTGTCTGGGTTAGCATTATTGCTAGTAGCTGCTGTCTGGAATAGTTATATACATTATCAACAATGTGTGGTAAAATAATTTTAGAAATGTGAGAATAGGAGCCTCATACAAATTAATTTACCTCTTAACAGTAATTTTCAGGGTTCCAAGTTGCTTTATCTCTAAATAGTGAAAATGTCCATATATAAGCTATCATGACATTATGGCATTGAGTTTTCTACCCCCCTGCTGCTGCCACATCCCCCAGTGTTTATAAAGGGGAAACCTGTCTATAGATGATTGATGTGTTTGAGATTTGTATGACAGCTTTCCCAGTGTTTTTTCTTTCTTCCTGATATATTTTCCTTTCCTTCTGACATTTCTCTCATCCGTTTTTGTAATATGTTGTAGCCTATCTATGAAGTTTTCAGTTTGAACCCTGGGAACAACATTTGTAGGCAAATAGCATATGTTTGGAGTTTGGGAAACCATCTATGCTAACGTTAGCTAGTGACATTAGCTAGCTAGAGCTGATAGTTTGTGGTTATCAACATGTGGTAAAAAAAAAGTTTTAGAAATGTGAGGACACGAGCCACTCATACATGTACCTCTTAATAGTAATTTTACTGGTTTCCAGCTATTTGTTTTAATTCTAAAACATTAAAAACATCTCAATAATCTATCATGGTATTGTGGTATTGAATACCCCAGTGTACATAAATGGGAATCCCATCTATAGATGTACTTTATTCATGTGTTGTAGTATTGCACTTGACGGCTTTCCTGGTGTTTTGTGATATATTGAATGTGGAGTTTTTACCTTTGGAATTACAATTGCAGACAATGCATGTAACTTTACTTTTGTTGTATCTGTGGAGTTTCAGACTTTAGGAAACAGTATACGCTAACGTTATAGTTATCTATCAACAATGTGTGGTAGAAAAAGTTTTAGAGGCAACATACACATTTACCCCTTCGGTTTGCAGCAAGTTGCCATATTTCAAAATCCTGAAAATGTACATATATAAGCCATCATGCCATTATGGCTTTGAGTTTTCTACTTCCCTGCTGCGTCTGTATCCGTTGTTTGTAAATGGAAAACCCATATGTTTGAGAAATGTATGTACTGTATGACAGCTTTGTTTTTCCTCTCTTCCTAATGCTCCTTATATATTCTGTCCTCAGGTGTGTTATATCATATGTTTAAACCTTGGGAAATACAATTGCAGACGAACATTATGCACATTGAACATTATAACATTTCCAGCAAGCAACACTGAAAACACCCATTTATAATATAAGAACATTGTGACAATGAATTTTCTACCCACCTTCTGCACATGTGTCCTCCGTTGTTTATTAGAAACCCGTCAACGGCTGAGAACAACAATATGGAACAGAAAACAACCTTCTGTATCTCTGACATTGTTAAGAATAAGAATAAGAAAAACTTTGATAAAACTTGGATAAATATTAGTGTCATAACAGCACTGACCAGCACACATCACACCCAATAGAATAAAACAAGATAAATAGTTAAAGTAATTATATATGTAGTATATAATGAAATATAATTTAAAAAAAAATAAAACGAGTAGACTTATTATTATTACATTGAGCAGAACGATAATAATAATCATACAGTACAGTTCTTAGCCAGTTATCAGTTATTGTGACAAAGGGGAAAGCTGAAGGTGTTCTTCTGTTTAACAAGCCCATCATGGAGGGAAAGGGAGGTGTTGTTTACTTTGCTTACTAGCTTGGTTAGCATCCTTATCTCTGCTGTCGCCCCCCAGGAAGTCTAGCTCAATCACACCTCTTATGACAGCGGTGGATTTCCTAACAAGCTTGTTCAAATCCGCCCCCCAGCACACCACTGTGTCGAAAATGGCTCTGGATACGACTAACTGATAGAACATTTGCAGTATCTTGTTGCAGACGTTAAAGGATCATAGCTTCTGCAGGAAGTAAAGAGCCTCTGTATTCTTAGTCCACCCCAGCCCATCATCAAGGTGCACTCCAAGGTATTTGTAGGAGGGGAATATCTCAACATCTTCCCCATGGATGGAGGCGGGGGTCAGAGTTGGCTCCACGACCTGCTCCTTCGTCTTCCTGACATTTAGCTTCAGGAGGTTCAGGCCGCACCACTCAATGAAGACCACTGTAGCGCCTTAATAAAGAGTCTCACTGTGCTTTGTTTGTTTTTTTTTTCCCCCACAGATCAATTTTATTTTCCTCTTCAACATTGTGAGAATCCTCATGACCAAACTGCGAGCCTCTACCACATCGGAGACAATCCAATACAGGTACATGTGCTGTAACCTGCTGTGTTCTGTTGTATACCTACGAGAAAGAAAATCAAAAGACAAACCTTTTCAGATGCTCCTGCATGTACACACCTTAAATTATTTATGTTTTATACTTGATCGGTGGAGTGTGGTGAAGGGAGTCAAGAGGGCCTAAACATAAAGTCGTACAGCTATTACCTGCCTCCATCTAAAAGTCTGCTGTGGCTGTCTGACATGCTTTCCTGCTCACTGCTCTCCTCGTCTACAGGAAAGCGGTGAAGGCTACACTGGTACTTCTTCCTCTCCTGGGAATCACCTATATGCTGTTCTTTGTGAACCCGGGGGAAGATGAGATCTCTCAAATTGTCTTCATATATTTCAACTCATTTTTGGAATCCTTCCAGGTACGATTTATCCTGCAAACAATAAAGGATTAGATGGCTTTCAGAGAGAGTATAATTTCATCATTGTGTGGGTGGATTTTTATATATATATATATATATATATGAAAAAACACAGTAATTGTAATGAAGGGACGGCGAAATTACTGTTCCTCTCAGGAGATGATTGAATGAATGTAACGTGTGTGTGTGATAAGCTGCTGTGTGAGCGATTTAAAACAGGATCAGGGCGTTGATGTTTTGAATGCCCTCCTTTTTGATGATGTTTTGTTCCTGTCTTTATCTTTCTCCACCTCTCACACAGGGCTTCTTTGTGTCAGTGTTTTACTGCTTCCTAAACAGTGAGGTAAGCACATTCACATCCGCTTATTGATCTAACATTTTATGTTCAACCTGCTTCAAACACTTATTTATAATTCCTCCGCTTCTGGCGCTTCCACTCTCCCTTTTGGTGGCTGTTGCTGTGTGTTATTGCAGGGAATTGAGCGATAAAGCTCGAAGCACTTATATTTAGGGCACAATTAAGACTTGTCATGTACCAACATAAGTGACATCACTTTTGACGCTTTATGACAGTGTCAGCCCTAATTTGATTCCATGGAGAAATCAGGGGTGAAACCTCTCAAAATAGCACAGAAATATTAAGATGCATGCAGAAATTGTACTATTTTATATGTGGTAATACTCTCATTATTAGTAGTAGTAGCAGTAGTTGTATTTTTATCATTTTTATTAGTACTAGTGTCATTATTGTGTGTAGTAGCAGTATTTTGTTTTGTTGTTTTTTGTGACCACATGCAATAACAAATGCATGCAGTGTTCTCCTTTCTCGACAACACAAATTAGGAAAGTAAATCCTCCGTCTTCCCTTTTAATCCCATCCAGAACTCATAACCCTCCCGTCCTCCCTCCCACCTTTATCTGTAACTATCCCCCTCCCCTCTTTGCTCCGTCTCTCCAGATGTTTCCCAGCACCTAACGCAAACAATTATTTCATAGTTGTTTTTTTTCACCACACAAACAGCGTAAAACAGGAGAGGAAAAAAAAGAAGCTGTAGACTTAAACCGCAGCAGTGTTACAGTGGAAATACTAAAGCAAACATTGCAACTTCTTGACCCTTGTTGTTTTTTTTTCCTTTCTGGCTTCCTGTTGGAAACCATTTTTAAAGCTTGTGGAAATGTGGTTTTAAAAAAATATATATTTCTTGCAACATTAAATATTACTACTAACTGTGCAACAGTCAAAGTTGGTTTGGTTTTATTGTTATTATATAATTATTTACAAAGCACTGCAGGACGTTGCCGTGTAGTTTTGTGTACTTTTACTGTCTTGGACTAATGCAGATTGTTTCTCTTTGTTTCTCTCTTTTAGTGCGTATGTTTTTATTCTGCATGTTAAATGTTGTGCACATTTCCATCTGGGATAATAATATTGTTAATCTGAATCTTAAAAGTTTAATGCTGTCATCACATTTTGATCCAAATGTCGCATCTAAATGTTTTTAATTCTGACTGATGCACAGAAATATGAAACGAGCTCTGAGCTCTCGCTTCAAACGAGCGAGAGCAAAAAATACAGAAAGTCACTCATGTGAAAAAAACTTGTGGGAAAAGTGGGAAAAGCAGAAAGATTGAAAAGAATTGATTTTCAAAGACTTAAAAGGTTTTGTCTCAGAAAGGACAGCTTAGTACTTAAAAGCATTTTTTTTTAATTAATTACGCCATCATACTCTTCAAAGTTTCAATCAATACCATTTTAGCTTCGACTGCAACCTGTGACATACTGCCTGATGTCACTGAATAGCTCCTAATAGGGCCACCTGAGCCAGAAGCTACGCATAAAGATAATTATATTAACGCTTGACCTTTTCATCGTGATAATGAGGATTTTGTTAGATCTTTAGGTTTAATCAAGGCAAGCTGCTGGTTCATCAGCTGAATCATAATCTGGTTCTCCAGTCCACTGTACAGCTCCATCTGGCTACGAAGCTTAACATCATATCACAGAGAAACCATTACTGTTATCTTACAAGTTATTCCTGGAGTAGTATGTGGATGTATCAGCTGACTGCTGCCCTTTGGTTACCATCCCACACTGCTTTAGCCGGCTGGATGATAAATGAATATCTCATCATGAACTGTGTTGTAGCTCCAACAAGGGGCTTAAGCTGTATGTGTAGCTTACAGAGGATATTGATTTAGTGTTTTGTTACGCGCTGAGAGTAACAGGAAAAGCAAAGGGGAAGAAATGAGACAGATGAACAGAGGATAGCGGCGGTCACACTCAAGAGAAAAAGAAAACATTTAGTCCTCAAACATGTATAGAGGATTAAATTATCTAACATTGAGCCAAAAGACAATAGCCAAACACAATGCTGGTTAGTGCACCAATGATTTGACCTGTAAAATGTTTTGGTGCGTTAAGATGAGGGTTTTTGTTATTTTCTGAGGATCAGCTCTTTGCTTTCAAACTATATTGTGATTAGTGAGGGTAAGGGATGAAGTGGGACATATGGGGCAATTGATTTTGGGATGGGGGGGTGAGACAGGAGCGGAGGAACCCTTTTTAATCATCATTAAAATGATGTATAGCGTGTTGTTACCAAGGATTCTGTTTTGAACTGGACCTGTAAAGGCAGTTTTTACATCGCAGAGGCTGATTTTATATGGAAGCTCATTTCTGCCAAGAAAAGAAAAAAAGGAATAAAGGGATAATAAAAAAAAATAAGGATGACCATGCAGAGTCAAATCATAGTGTGGTTACAATTATGAGATAGTAAGTCAAAATTATGACATAAATCCAAAGATTTACTTTTTAAATCAAAATAATGAGATATTAAGACATGTCTCAGAATTATGACTCCATATCTTAAAAAATTGCATTATTATATCAAGATAAATCTCACAGTTAATTACTATCTTACAATTTTGATGTAGTATCTCATATTTTTTCTTAGTACATCTAATCATTTTATCATTTTGACTTACTAAGTCAACATTTTGACTTGTTGTTTTTACTTAATGTTTTGACTTAGTATCGCTTACTTTTTCTTCATAAATCTCAGTAAAATTATTTTTGACTTAATAAATCAACATTTTGACCTATATATTTATTTATTATTATTATTTATTTATATCTATTTATTTATTTTTATTTATCTACTTTTTTATTTTACCATCAGAAACAGGTTTCTAGATTCTAATGTAAATAACCTACATTAATACTAAACCGATTAATACTCTTAACAATTGTCAAGGCTTCACATGTGTCAGACCTTTCTAGTTAATTAAATATTAATATATGAACTATATAAAATTAAACCCTATACATACATACCCCACAGTGACCTTGAAGAATTATTAAGAATGTTTTTAATGTAGGTTTTTAGCATCCATGTAAATGGAATATTTGAATACACATAATATTATTAATTATTAACAGAACATTAAAACTAAGTTCACTCATTTTTAATTTATTAACAAGCACATTTTTCACAATAAGAAAACTGTGCTTGTTAATAAATTAAATCGTTACCATGTTAACAAAATGTAATCAGCTGACTGCGTATCCAGTTTGTTAATTGGTCTTTCTTGTGACTGACAGGTGCGTTCAGCTGTAAGAAAGCGGTTCCATCGATGGCAGGAGCAGCACTCCATCCGAGCCAGGATGACCCAGGCTATGTCCATCCCCACTTCACCCTCGCGGGTCAGCTTTCACAGCATCAAGCAGTCCACATCGCTATGAGAGAGGAAACCAGCTTTGTCCTAGACATGTGCTTTGGGAGAAACCTCCAGCTGTCGTTGTCATCATTTTCTGCCACATCACTGGAGTACACTAAAACACTTTCTGAGCTGGGGCAAGGCTAGAGAGAGCAAGAGAGAAAGAGACTGCATCAGTCTCCTAAACCTCAAGAGGGACATTATACAGACTTTCAGGAGAAAATAGATGGGGACAGGGATAGAGGACACTGCAGACTTTTTGAGATGAGAGGTTAGTGGATCAAAAGATGCATGTGACCAAGCTAAGTTTGGATCTGGAATTTGGGTGTGAATGTACAGCACTCCATTTTCTTTCATTGTTTGCTTGCCATAGACATTTTCTGTTATATTCCTGCTTGCACACTTTTTCTTTTGCTTTCTAACACGTGAGGGAACTTGGAGCTTGTGCCGCTGGACTGCACTGAACTGGATCCCATCCCAGCGGACGCTGGACTCAAATGCTACTGGGGCAAAGATTAAGTGATTTTATTTTCTTTGTTTATTATTATTATTATCATTATTATTATTATTATTTTATTTTGCTGTCACAAAGATTATTGTCTGGTCGTTGTGTTTGTTAATTTGGTGTTGTGCTACTTTTCTCTGTCCTCTATCAGCTTGGTGCAGTCGTGCTACTTTCGTTAACTTTCCACAAAGGTTTAACACATTCCATACTTTCTACCTGAAGAGTTTTGTTCCAAAATAATATTCCCACCATGACATAAATGTATGGCAAACACCGCTATCAATTAAGTCAAGCCGATAATGGGTTAGTAGTGACATTTCAAGTCATTCGCTTTCATTTTGAGAGTTGGATGAAAAGATCAATATCACTCTCATGTCTGTGCATTAAGTAAGGGGCTAGAGCCAGAGACAATCAACATAGTTTAGCATAAGGACTGGAGGCAGTGGGCAACAGCTAACTCGGCTACCTATGATGTTCAAAAATACACATATGAAATACTTACAGCATGTAACTCTCCCTAAAATCCCAAATTGTCAATTTTCCAGTTTATGTACAGATTAAACAAACAAGATATAACGTGTTAATTAGTGAGTAAGATAGGGTTTTTATTAGGTGTAAAGGCTCATTTTCTTCTCCCAGACAAAAACCAAATTAGCATATTTCCCAAAATGTTGATATATTCCTCTGTGGTTATAATCTTTTTTTTTCACATACTGCCTAATTTGAGCAACTACTGTATCTAAACTTAATATGTAGCTTGACAAAATAATCTTAAAGGTGCAGCGTGTAGAATTTAGTGGCATCTAGCAGAAGACTTGGCAGAAATGGAATATAATATTCATAAGTATGTTTTAATTAGTGTATAATCACCTGAAAATAAGAATTGTTGTGTTTTTGTTACCTTAGAATGAGCCCTTCATATCTACATAGGGAGCGAGCCCGCCATGTTTCTAGTGTAGCCCAGAATGGACAAACTAAACACTGGCTCCAGAGAGGGCCTTTTGTGTTTTTAATGAGTTTCGCAGCCTCCGTAGGTTCTCCTACATGCGTGGAAGGAGAGGGGGAGGGGTATTTAGTTGGATGCAATCTGCAGCCTCACTACTAAATGCCACTAAATCCTACACCTTGCACCTTTAAACCTTTGGCAGCTTGGGGGCAAACACATTGACATATTATCATCTAAAGTTGCTTTGGTGAATATGTTAGCAAACAGTTGCCTGTTTACACATGCAGCAGACACAGAGCAACGTTAGCATTCAAGTTGTTTTTGTGTCCACCGGATGAATGTAAACCAGATATTCATTCTGCTTTTAGCGCTGTTTTGGTTTCCACTAATTCCTGAGGGAGATATCTGGCTTTTTAGCGGCTAAATGCTCCACTACCAGCTAGTCGCTAACCAGCTTTGTCTGTCTGCTGTTTTGTGTGGGGGGACAGGGAAAGAAAAGTGGATTTTCAGAGCTTTTTTACTAATATAGATGCCTGCTGCATCTTAAATGATGCTGATTAGAACCAAAATATAAAAGCTGTGGGCAGTAAAACCAAAACAATGAGCTGAAAGAGGCTAAAATGCTCCATAAACCTCAGTGGAGCCGCAGAATCAGATGACAATTATCGGTTGGTTGGTCACTACCTGACCTCTTTCACATTAAACATTGTCATTTGACCCATTGTTCATATAAAAATATTGATTAGTGCAGCTTTAAGTTAGGTTCCAGATTGTGTTGTACATCTGGTGGTCAACCATCAATTGAAAGCTCTAGAAAATGCTAGTAAGTAGGTCTTGAGTCAGGTTTTTTTTGTTAAAGTTCTATCAACAAAGCCAAGAATGAACTTTCATGCTCATGGATTCATAATGTTTTGGAGCAAAACTCTTCAACTGAATAAAGAGACTTACTAGACTTATTGCCTCTCTACCAGTGAGCCACATACGGAGCATCATCAGCTGAGAATGATGCACTGAATCCAATCAAGATGCTGTTCATTCTCATATCTACCAAGTGACTTTCTGTGGTGTTTGGTTGACTTGAAGCACGACATTCGAGTGGGCTGCGCAGTAACTCTGTTTATTGATTTATTGTAAATATATAAATACCAGAGAGGGGGGGGGGGGGGGGGGGTCCAGTGGAGTCGTCACAAATATAAACCAAAAACACAAACCACACACTGTAAATCATATGGGCACATTATCCATGTGATCAGCATTTCACAGTCCACATTCCTACTATACCAGTATGCCTAGCACATGTGCATTTCTATGAACTGCAGTTAATGTCCAGTTGTGTATGGACCTCATCTTTTTGTCGCCCTAAAATCATGATTTTTTTTTTTTTTCTTTTTGTTTTCAACCCTTTCAAGTGATGTGTGAGCTCTGGTTGTGGCAAAACATCAAAAACTTTTAAGACAACTGAATTTCACATGCCACTGTGATGTGTATTAATCTAATGTTAATTGTCTGTTGTAAACTATAAGCAGCCTGTGTTTCCTGAATGATCAGAGGTTTTTTGAGGTACAAGAACACCAGATGTGCTCATATTAAAGAAACGTCAATTTATCATGCACTTTTTGCAATGTAAAGAAAGTTACCTGATAAGAAAAGTTAATGTTAATGTCTTTTTTTTTTTTTAATGCAGCAATTTAAGTTTCATGTCAGCAGGAATAAGCAGCATAGGATGCTGGTGACTTGCTGTCATTCCAGCTGAGACAATGACGCCTTTATAGTTATGTGGTACATGTGGTGATCGATCAAAATCACAGTGTAATTCACAATATTATTTATTGTTATTTATTTTCGATATTGTTATTTTCATACTTGAAAAGATGTCAAGAGATA
Organism: Thunnus thynnus; assembly: GCF_963924715.1. NCBI lineage: Eukaryota > Metazoa > Chordata > Actinopteri > Scombriformes > Scombridae > Thunnus > Thunnus thynnus. The sequence goes on along the minus strand of NC_089536.1, from coordinate 4,567,029 downwards.
ATAAACTGTGTGTTGCATTTGACTGAATGAAAAATTTAACAAATGGTTTGAGCTGTCAAGCCAAGTGTTATTTATAGAGACAACACAATACGCTTTCCATAAAAAGTACACATATATACATTCAGCTACTATTATGGGGTACCGGCTTTAGAGGCTGGCTCTGGATCACACTGCCATTTGTCTCCACAGTCCCCTGAGACAAAAACAAACAAGAAATACATTTTGAGCATCGTGTGATCCTTTTAAGCTTTGTGTGTGTGTGTTTGTGTGTCTCAAAGGGGAGTGCAGCTCAACATCAGCTTTTAAATAAGATCCTTCTGCCCAAGTGAGCATCCACTATTTTCTCTCATGAACAGGAACAAGAGAGGACTTTTTTCCTGCTTTTAATCATGAAATATGGGGATGCAAGTTGAAAATACTGACTGTGACAGTATTCATGATGCTTTTCAGATGATCACAATATGCGCTGTGATTTCTAGCTCTTGGCGCTATCGTAATGCTAAAACGGATGTGAACTTTCATGCAAACACTTAAAGAGACCAAGAAGGTTAGTCATTGCCTACAGAGCAGCTTCAGGCTAACTATTACTGCCATCTTAAGGATTCATTTTTTACAATCAGGGTTTCTAGCTTTGGGAGAGTTGCTCATCTTTACAATTACTGATAAGCTTTAGCCAGGATGATTTCATTTGTATTCTCATTAGTTTCACAGCCAGGGTTTCTCCAGTGATTACGTAATGACTGTTTGTTTTTCTGGAGCAGTATTAGTGCCACCGCTGTTGTGTTGGTGTTGTGTATTTTGTAGTGAGAAAGATAAATCTCTTTCAGAGTACAAATCACAAGCTGTGCTCCTTCACAACAATGCAATTCAACGAAAGAGTTGAAGGAAAATCAATAAATCTACATGTCCGTCCCTTCCTAATTTAATCTCTTACACCTCACTGACCTGATGGTGAGTCAGCCATTAAACAAACTCATGCTGTGCAGCTAAATGTTGTTCAAACCCATTATTTTCTATTCTAGTTCAGTCTCCAAAGTCCCCAAGCATACCAAATATCTCTGGCTGGATTTTGGGAAATTTGTATAAACTGATGCACAAGACATTTAGAATATTTCCATTTGATGCAATGGTCATAAAACTACGGACTCCAGATGATCCGGAAATCTGTCCCATGAGGGAGTTGTCATGCCTACTGGCTAAAACTGTCGGTCTCAATGGTGCATTTATATGCATGAGAGTTTAGCTCCTAACATGGTTATCAACTAACCATATTCAGGTTTCCACATGAAAACAATGTAACTCTGTTAGAATAACCCAATTAAGCTCATATTTTCTCCATTGTAGAAACCTGGTGAACGTCTTACTGGTGAATTAAAAATCTTATTTCATTTACTTTTGGTTTTGGCCACTAATAAAGCACATATTGGTATATTGTTTTATTTGGTCAGTGAAAATGGGAAGTTGACAGCTTAATCCAGATAACCTCTTCAACCTCACAGACTCTACGGTAGGTCCATTACTACAAACTCTTGTCGTGCAGACGCACATACATGCATTTTAATTCTAGCAAACATCACAGTCACATCACGTGCAGTGTGCTTTCATGGAACGATGGATGTTATTATGCAGATGAGATCACTTACAGTAACTGGATTTTCCTATATGAAGAGGAAAAATAACACACAGTGTTGTCCACAGACACTGCAGAAGACAATAGGATGAAATTACCATACAGTACATCATGAATGGCAATAAAACATCTATTCTTATAATCATGTTCAAGTTTTTTCCCATTAAAATGGTATTTGATAATATAATCTCAAAATGATTGCACTGCAGACCTTGAAGAACGTGTCGTTGACTAGAATATTTCACACCATAAACATTACAATAAGCGTTGCCTCTCAACAGCCTGGAAAAATGATTACCTAATGTTGTCACTGCCTCAAGGGAAATTAAAGGGGAGTTTTGGAAACATCAGGCTTCAAGTGGTTAACTAGAGTATGGCCAATAACTGAAGTATTCCATAGTGAGCACAGGGTGAGAGCGTTACCTGATGTTATTGAACGTGATGTTTCAGCTCCATCTAGTGTTGATTCACTATAACTACATGTACATGTTTCATCAGCGTTTCGAGCCCTTGAAATGGGAGATCTTCATTACGAGGCAAAAGTATTAATCAGAAAGAAGTTAGGAGGAACTTTCAATCAGCTCGACTAGAAGGAAATCCATTCACACAAAGGTCAGATCACGAGGATGAAGGCCATAAACTCCTGATACCACTCTCATACCGATACACACTCTACTGTAACTCACACTATGACAAGTGAAAGCTCATGGGTGAAGCTGGATTGAGGGAAGAAATATGGAGAGATTGAGGAGAGATAAAGACAGGAATATCAAAGATGCCAGATGGAGAGAATCAATGGAGAAAAGCTTCAGACATGATAAAAAATATGTCAGATTGAGCTATTGTTAGCGAAGCTTAGTCAACATCAACTTTGCCTCTGGCAGTGGTAAACGAAATAGTGCATCAATAATGCAGTTAGGACAAGTCCAGTTTTTATCTGGTCACATCCCAAGTTGACATTCTGTAAAATGTGACAAGAATATCTTGAAAATGCAGAAGTCACACTTCACTAGAACACTGCGTTGGTTGGGGCCACGTCTTTACAGCTGCACTTCTCCACCTTATCTGAGGAACTACATTCATAAGTTATCACAGGCAAAAATGCTGATCTATGGTCACATACTATAACGTGAAATGAACCATGAAACACAAGTAAAGTAAAAAAAGTGAAGTAGCACCAACTCCCACAACAGGAAGAATACATTATCATCTATATTATGCTTTTAAAGTTAAAACCTACACTTATGAAGACATGTGTAAATATTGAATTACCTTTAATGGAATCTGGAAAGTGAGGAAATTAACAAATTAACAAAAATAAACTCATCACTTAACCTCCACGGTGGAATTTAACTAAGTACATTTACTCAAGTATTGTACCTAAGATCAATTTGAGGTACTTTATACTACTCCACTACATTTCAAAGGGAAATACAGTACTTTTTAATACACTACATTTGTTTGACAGCTGTTTATTTAAAATTTTACATAATACATATGATCATTTTAGTAAATATGATGCAATATCAAGGATTAAGCTATCTGAAAGTACATAAAGTTAAAATGAGTTCAATCATGACCAGCTACAACATTAAAATGCTACTTACGCATTAATTAATTAGGAATAATATGCCAATATTATGATATATAAGAATATATATGATAGAGGCTGGCATAATCAGCACTTTTACTTTGATTAGCTACATTTTGTCAATAATATTTCTGTGCCTTTCTTGAGTAAAATCTGAATTCAGGGCTTTTACTTGCAAATTTTATCTGCTTTATCCTTACTGAAGTATTTTTACATTGTAGTGTTGTTACTTTTACTCCAGTAAAGGATCTGAATATGTCCCCCACCATTGTCTGTCTTGCATAATAATAAAACTGATTGATGTCATTAATGACTACATCATTCTTGTCCAACTTTGACCCTTGAGATTTAAAGACAAGGAAGGTGTTAACAATTTAAGAGGTGATGGATCAGCTGAAGCCAAGCCAACACATAAAAAACATCCATGTAAATATAACATGTTGACTGACAGGTTTGCTGTGACTCCCACATTTCCATTATGTGTTTGTAGCTATTATTGCTCTCTATCTATAAAGCCATCCTTCTTATACAGGCCTTGTTGCTATGCTGCCATAAGCGTGGGATATCAGTAACTCAGTATACCTGCTGATGTGACCCCAGAGGCTTTAAGCATTAATGAAACTGTGGAGAAATGGTCGATCACTTCATAGGAACCTCTCAGGATCCCTCAGAATTGTTTTGTAACTGTCCCACTGCAATGCTACAGCTTGGATTATTATACCACTAGCCCAGTGCTGCCTCACTAATTTATATTTACATGCATCCTCTGTCCCTTGCCTATACTTATCTCCTGTCTCATCTTCTGTCCACTCATGTAAAGCATATGCTTCCAATTCTGTCCCTTCTCCTACTTTGGGAGGATGGATTGAAAGACCCTGACCATTCAAATCAGCAACATCTTTTTAGCATTGGATGCACGAAATAAGATCAAATTAAACATTATGAACAAACTCATTTGCAGTCATCAGCGGTATCTGCTTGTAATTTGCACTGTGCTTTGAAAAATGAGCGGTTTATTTACAAGTAAAGTCTCAAAGACAAAGCATTAAAAATATTAGATACTGTAGTTACTTTGAGTGAAAATACATCAGGTTGGACTATGAGTAGCTAGCATGCGAGCGGTGTAAGTAACATTCGTGTTATGGGCCAGTTAAAGCAGTCATTTATAAATGATGGGACACTAAAGAAAACATTTTCAAATGAAAACAATATTTTGGGATAATGAAGTTTCGTGCTATGAACTTTCGTCCACATTTCCGCTGTACGGGCATTTGTACAGACTGACAGCGACGGGAGCCAATAGAAAGCCTCAAATGTAAGAATTGACCAATAGCAGCGCAGGGGGGGAGGGTTGTTATCAAGTCGTAAACGGTTAGTAACAGGACAAGCAGGTAAGTAAGATTTTGTCTTGTTATTTTCCTCAAAATTAACAAACACTCCGCTTGTCAGGAAAAAACACTCATTTGGTTAAACCGTCGGCTGTTTGATTTGAGTAGGTTGTATTTTTTAAGTGCACTTTTCAGCCAAACGTGCAAAAAAAACGGCAGTCATTGAGAAGTCAGGATGGGATCGGGAAGCAAACAAGCTAACGAGCATTAGCTTAGCCTGCTAGCTAAGTTGGCTGTTATTGGCCAGTCGCTCAGCGTTAGCTCCACTACGTCGGTGTACCCCAAACACTAGCTTAGAGAAAGTAATTATACCACAAAAATTACTGGCAGTGAACTCTTTGACGCGACAGTCAATAAAGAAGCCCCTTTCGTAACTAACGTTTAAATTTCGCAGCTTGGTGTTGACATCATTTAATATCTAAAACTTTTTCATTAACGTTATAAATTTGCAATGATAACGTGAGTGGAGGCAACGTTAGCCAGCTAGCGTTAGCCTGCCAGCTGGACGTGAAAAAAAACACCGAGACTCAACAAGACAGTTAAAGGACAGGTTCATAAATTTTCAAGTCTGTCAAAAAACAGCCAGGTGCCCATAGGAAGAATGAAACTGTTTTTATTGCCATAATCATCTCCCCTGTCCATAGTGGCCGTTAGAAGATCCCTTGATAATGCACTTACAGTGTAAGTGATGGAGGACAAAATCCACAGTCCTCCTTCTGTGCAAAATTTTATTTAAAAGTTTATCTGACGCTAATATGAAGCTTCAGCCGTCCAAAAGAGTCAAATCAAGTAGATATCTTTCAACGTTACAGTCTTTTTAGTGCCAAAGTCCCTCTTTTTGTTACTATACTTCCACTGCAGCTCAACAGGGAAACACAAAGAGGGAATTTGATGCTAAAAAGACTGTAAATGTGTCAGATATCCACTTGACATGACTAACTCAGACTGCTGAAGCCTCATATAAGCTTCACATCAACTTTTAAATGCATTTTTGCACAAAATGACTGTGGATTTCAGCCTCCATCACTTACATTGAAAGCACATTTGAAGGGGATCTTTTAATAGCCAGTATGAACAGGAGGAATGATTACAGCGAGGAAAACCTTTTTAACTGTTCATATGGACACCTGACTGCTGTTTTAAGACACACTTGAAAAATTGTGAACGTGCCCTTTAAACAACTTTATGTACTGAGCCTGGCTCTGTGCCGAAATATTCAACTAATGTTTGTCTCTTCATTCTTTTTGTTCTTAGGTGTCATGTTATTTCCACATGTGGACACTGGGATTATGGCCTCTTGGATTATTAAAGGGAGTGTTTCAACAATGGAGTTAAAGGTATTCCTAAATAAGCATCACTACTGTTTAGTTTTTATTTTTGAGTGAGCCGGAGGGCGATGCTCTTGACCACTTCTCACCCGTGGTTATGGGCTCTGAGAAGTGGCCAGAACAAGAATGAGATTGCGGATACTTGCGGCCGAAATTAATTTCCTTTTTAGGGTGCCTTGGCTCACCCTAAAGGGACAGCTGCTCTTTCGTCTCAAGGAGCCACATGAGGTGCAGCATCTCATTTAGGATACTCACTGGACTCATCCCACTGGGACACTGGGCATGTCCAACTGGGAGGAGATCAAGAACATGTTGGATGGATTACATATTCCAGCAAGTGTGGGAACGCCTTGGAATTCCCTCAGAGCCCCCAAGAGGAGCTGGAGGATATGGCTCAGAAGCTCGAAGTTTAGGCAACTTTGCACAGCCTGTTGCCACCATGAGTCAGAACCTGATAAGAAGATGGATGAATTGATTTTTTGGGGGGTTTTTTTGGCAATTCCCTGTATAGCAGAAGAGGATAAATGCAGCTCGATGGATAATTATCAAAGACATAAGCAATTTGATGCTGGCATTTTAAGGCTTTTATGTAGATATAGATTTGATATAATTTCGACACAGGCAATTAGACAGCTCACTCTCTTTCTCTCACTCACACATGCACACACATTGATAATAACTAATTATGCATGTCTACTCTGGTAGTCTGATAATGAACAGAGGCCATGCCTGACCTGTTGGAAGTAAGTGGTATGCATTCATTTGCATTATTTAACAGTAACATTGGTGTACGTCAGTGTGAGTCTCAAGCACTGGCTGATCAGGGGTACTGAACTCATCCAAATTCACAACACTTACGTAACCCATTTCTGATGATCAGCAGACTTAAAGTAATGATAAACAACATTAACATATTGACATTTATGTGTTATAACCTGTCAAATAATGTCACAAAACATCCAATGTGTGACATGTCAGTCCTGGGAAAATCTTCAAGTGATAAACAGTTGTTAATTTCAATCTTACATAAGATAAACTGGATTTGCATGAGTAATGACAGTCACTACACACACAAAGAATAGGTGAGTAACTAATCCTCAGTTTAAAATTCAAGACAAGATATCACAGAACTGAACACGTAGTTCAGTTCACATAAATACTCGTATAATGTTACAGAGGCCCCACAACTACACTGTAACATGAGGATTTAGTCATAATAAGTACCAACAAACACTGAGTGACTGAACGAAAAATTCCTTAGATGATATTTCCACCTCTAATGTCGGCGTCACATTTTAATACTAGTGATTGTAATGCTAAGACAGACTTTCATCATCTATGTAAATAAATGTATTGAATTCTTAAACTTAATTTTGAGCTACATGATGCAAAATTTAAATTTTTAGGGGCTTAATTCTCTCATCAGCCGAAAAAGCTAAATGGAAATACAAGGCTGTATACATTCATAAATTAGATGCCAAGTCCTATTTCTAACAGTTAATAATTATAGGGGATGGGCACAAGTAAAGCAATACCTACAGTCCAATCCAATATCTCTGCAACAAGTATTAATTTCCTAAAGCTAGGGCTGGGTACAACACCAAGTACCAAACACTGTCAAGTACTGAAGGCTGGCATCCAGATGTCAGGTTCAATTTGTTGTCTTGTTGATTTATTATTCGACCAGGCAATTCCCAATTTGAATCACAATTTTGTACAGCTGCTTGTTCTTAGACAGTATTTAATATTTGAGAACTTTAGCCTCATTTTTCTCAAAACAAGGTTTAGTATTGGTACCAAACCTCAAGTATTGTATTAGTATCAAAAATATCAGTTTCAAACAATACCCAGCCCTATTTAAAGCTTTTTTGTACAGTTTTGTTGAGACTGTAATCAAAATTGTTTATCATTATAACTTTAATATAACTTTTATATAATATAACAGTTTGAGGTGGTGTTGTACTACATTATAAAATATTAGGTTCATCTTAATCTACTACAACTCAACCAGCTAACTAGCTACAACCTCAAATGAAAAATTAGCAACCTCTGAGACAGACTACAGACTAAACAAATCATGTATTTGACTGCATTATATTAGTGTGTTTGCTTTTATGTCCACCCCCTGTAGTTTGATATGTTGAGACCAGTGTAGGTCGTTAGGTTGGGTGCTATTGGGTGCTTTCCCTCGATCCGTACACAGCAGGTGACGTTGTTTTCTATTTGGGCTATGGCTGAATTTAACAATCATGTGTATTAGAGCTCCTTCAAGTGGCCACTAGCTGTACCTTCACAAAGGCTGCTGTAGTGGACAGTGATCTATAGTTCCCTTTGAAAAGTGACATGAAAGAAAAGAGAGGCGATTTAGACTCAGTTTTCTCTAAAGGGTTAATCCCCTCTATTGTTATCAGAATCAGAAAGAGGTTTATCGCGAAATAGGTTTACACAAACAAGGAAGTTTCCTTGGTGATATGGTGCATAGCGGTCAAAAAATATACAACACAAGTACCTGTACAAAGAAAGAGAAAAAAAATACAACCACAAAAGATAGAAGATATAACCATATGAATAAAAATGTACAATTAAAATGTGAAATATTGTAAATATAGTAAAAATATATTCATTTATTACATAAGATATTAACTTGGATTGCTTAAAAGTAACTATAAAAACAGTATAAATGGTAAATGTAATGTGCAAATGTAAAATCACAAATAATTACTATACTGTGCCATAGTTTAATGTGCACGTTACTTTAATGCAATTATTTGTTATGTAATACCTAATAGAAAAAAGTACCAATTATAATTTAGCTATTTAAAAGAGCAAATCAATCCTTTTATGTAGGGACATGTCAGTTATATGTTAATCTTGGCTTGGTTTTGTGTCCATGTGCTTTATGTGGATACAAAACATGTGCAATAACGGGGAATATTTATTGCACGTACGGTGGAGGAGAGAGTCATAAATAGCAGTGGAAATATTTCCACATTACCTTCCGGCAGCAGCTTTTTATAACAGCCTGGTTCTAACAAGTGCAGAATTGACATTGCGCTATCTTTTGGAAGACAATGCCCTCCTGTGGTATCTTCTTTTGAGCTTTTATGTCGTTTCTTATCTGCCCTTTACTCTAGTGGTGAGTATGAGAAATGTCTCCCGCCTACCAGCAAGCAACACACGCACTCGCGCGCACGCACACACACAAACACACACAGCACTTCTATGTTTGTCAGACTCAAATCCGAGGGAGAGGAGCTAGCCGCCATTTTCTAAGCGTCTCTCCCTAAAACGAGAGAAAAGGGCTCGCGACAAACTGCCATCAGGATTACATTTCGCTTACTGAGAATCGGGATTTTTGTTCAGGAGTGCCGTGAAATCCTCTACATGTGAAGTATTTCGGAGTAGAAAGGACTGTTTCACGGCCTCGTCTTATATTCGCTGTAGCGGCGAGGCGAGCTAGCAGCCGAGCGAGGTGTAGATCGTTGATTCGCCCGTCGCCTGAATCCGGAACGGACCCGGGCGGCTCTGTGAACTGGGCCTTTTCTGGCATTCTGGTTGCATTTTTGGACCCGTTGATGGCATAGTGATCGAGTCAAGCCGCGTTTTTGTGATAGCACCCTTGGTTTTTTTCACCAAAAAACTGCAGGGGATTGTTGCCGAAATTCCCTCGGATAGTGCAACCTCGTCACGTGGTAGGTTCCTCCTTTTTCTTTGTTAGCGAGCTAGCTAGACTGGCAAGGTCTACTCCCAACTTCTCAGCTTTTGACATATCTGCATTAACGCTACGCACTGTTTGATTGCCCACCAGCCTGTGTGCTCAAGCAGGGCAAATGACGGTCACCATAGATTTACAACAACAGGCTTCCTGTATGTATTTCCTTGAATTGCAATGCATACCATGTCTCCACTATGCATTAGGTCTTAACGCGTTGTTTAAAATAAGTTGTGCGTGTGTGTCACGTTATTGTGGTCAGATATTAACGCGTGCGATGTTGCAGTATCTGGATTTTAACTGTGATGCAAATGCATGTGATACCGTGGCTTTTTTTTAACGTGTAATGCATTTTACGTTGGGGCGTTATTGACTTAAAACTATTACCGAGGTGAGCGTAGGTTACGCAGCCAGTGACTTAAAATGTTTACTTGCCCTAACGAGGTTTGCGTGAAGCTGCACAAGTCGGGTTTCACTTAAAAAAACAAAACAAAAAAATACCAGATATCGCTAAGTTTAGTTGCTGAAACGAAAGCGACAAAATCACACATAATATGATGAGGGGAAGGTAGCGTTACACTGCAGTTGGCTTGAGAGATCCCGCACGCTAGCTTGCGAGCAGGTTGTTTCTTGCATCAGCAGCTTTCCCGAGCTAACGTTAGCCAGAAGCGAAGCGCACTCCGTTGTACAGGGTGACACGGTTTAACCAGATATTTATCTTTCGCTTCGTGTTAGGTTGATGTGGTTGATCGGTGGCGGATTTTTTTTTTCCTCCCCCCTTTACTGGCACGGTTCAATGAAACAACAAAACACAGTCTGATCTTATATGGTTTTCCGCGGAAGCTGTTAAGGATTCAAGGTTGTGAAATAACGTTATTACACTTGTAACTGTTACGCACCAAGAACAGAGGCGCCAGCCGTCCTTTTAAATTTACAAATGTTTTTGTAAACACCAGGAAGACATTTTGGTGATTACGTTATGGTTGGCTAACGGTGGATGTGGACGTTTTTGTCGCATCTCTAGCCAGACAGTTTAAAGAGATCCAGTAGTTATCGAACATATTAATCACGGTTATGCGTTTACTGACGATAGTTATTCAATTTCCTTTCTTGTAGCATGAACGAGGTCGGTGTGTTTGGAGCGGAATGGGCGGTTTTAGGTAGATGAATTGCATTGCATAATCTGCTTCGGAAATACCAACATGGCGTAGTGCGCGCTGACTAGAAACTGCGGTGAAATACTGAGCCCCATTCATCTGACCCTGCAGACGATACACGGAGATGCAGCTCGCTTTCATCTAGTGTTTTATTAGAAGCAAGTCTTTCTTCAACTTGATATGGATAGATAGGCAGCTGTTGTAACTGACATGTTAACCAGTGAAACAGGCATTGTGGTTCTGATTATATTTATATATATTTATGTATATACATACATATATAAATATAAATATATATATATAAAACATATTAGCTGTTCATAATATTTGGTAAATTAAGAAGGTATAATAGGTTGAGCTGAAATTGACACAGGGACCTAGAGAGGATGACATCATGTGCTTTGGACTAATGCTGGGGCCTAAATCCACCTACTTACACTCCCTGTGTGGAACCCTGCTGCACACTGACTTGCCAGGCCACATGTAGGGCAGTGGGGTTTGGACAATTTGCATTGGTTTTCTCTTTCTTCCTACATCAGAATTGAATTCCAAAGCTTATTCTTTGAAGAGGAGCCTTGTAAGTAAATTACAATGAAGGCTTGTTCACACAAGCATGGGTGTAGTGGGAATTATTTATTGGCTTGGGATTTAGCTCAGATGTCTGCTGTTATTCCATCTTTATCGTTAGCATCCCACTCCCCAAGGTCAGTGCATATTACAAGTATTTTTGTGTCTACTTAGTCTTGGAAGAGGGTGTTTGTGGACCAAACCCTAATCCATTATTGTGATTACAGTGGAATCAAATTACATTTTCTGGGTGTTTTTTTTTTTTTTTTTTTGTCAACCAGGTCAACAAAATGTCACCACTTCATTTAATTAGGCTTTTTAACTACATGAGTCATAGATATTTACTTTTGTGCTTGAGTTAGTATATGAGACTTAATTTTAAGCAGTGGTATTAGTGCATTTTCACAGTTTATATTTGGTGTCAGATGTTTAACAAATGCTCCTTTCTTTTTGGGTGGTGTTGAAGTAATTTTCCACTCACTCTTAAGGCTTACAGAACCTGTAGTGCAAGTATTTCAGTTGTATGTTTCTATTATATATAGGTACAGCTTGACTTCCTGTTGTTTTTCACAAAATCCCCACTGAAGAAATATGTAATATTATGGAGAAATGTGCATAAATAGATACTTTATATTTTTGTATCAATTTAAGTTTTGAGTCCACTTGGTCACAAAGCACTCTCATTGCCTTTGAGACCAAGCTATTGTGTAACTTGTATTAAGGCTATCAAGTTAGCTGTCATTTCTAACTTAAATAATTGAGTGCACTAAAAAAAAAAAGAATAATTGTGAGTTCTCTAATACAAATTAAATTTCTGTAGAGCTGCAGGATCCGGTATTAAATCAAGATTTGAACATGTTGTAGGTAGTGTCTGTATGTGTTTGTTTACACTATGTGGTTGTGGGTGCATCACTGTACAAGGTTGGGAATGTTACCTCTGAATTGTTGATAGGAAAATATCTCCACCCAACAGCCTCTGGTGCCAACTGGATCAGAATTTGATGCAATAATGTTTTATGTACGCTGAAGTTTTTGAGTTAATTAGATGACTTTGTTAAACTTTATTTCTCGTTTCTTTTTTTTTTTTTTTTTTTTCTTTTTGTTATTCCCAGGCTGTCCTCTGGGGCAGTAAGCGGGTGGTGTGGAGCAGGCCGCGGTGCCCGTCCCTCTGCACTGCATGGCTGCGATGGCGCCCGCTCTCACCGACGCCCCAGCCGAAGCTCACCACATCCGCTTCAAACTGGCTGCCCCATCCTCAAGTCTCTCACCGGCCAGTGCAGAGAACAACGGTAACGCCAGCAACATCCTCATCCATAGCAGCGGCCCCGCTAAGTGCAAAGCCGCCCCCGAAGAGTGCCCTCTTGACTTTTGTGGCGGCGACCAGGAGCAGCAGCAACAGCAGCCCCAAGCCGACTCTGTGGCCCAGGCCTCGACCCTGGGCAAGCTCCAGCCACTGGTGGCTTCCTACTTATGCTCTGATGTGACACCTGTCCCTTCAACTAAGGAGTCAATCAAGCTTCAAGGAGTCCTCATCAAACAGTCTGTGTTGAAAAGCCACAGAATACTGCCCAGCTCCCTGCTAAACGGCGGAGGAGACTTCCTTTTGAGGAAGAGGCAGGCGATAGAACTTTCTGGCGGCCAGCTCAAAAGCCTCATGAGTGGCAGCACGAACGGAGGTGGCCAGCCCATGGCACCTGTCAATGGCCTGGCCAAGAAGCTGGCCACTATGTCTGGCTCTGGCTGTGTGATGGCAGTGAATGGTGACAAGCCTTCTGCCACCACAGACTCCCAGTCCCAGAACCTGCCCTTGGACTCTGAGACCTTGACAGCTACCTTATCAGGGCATATCCCGGTGAAAGGAACCCTTAAACAGAAGCATTCCTCTGGGGTTTCTCAAAATACAGATGGAAAAAACCTTGAACCACCAGTGCTTCAGTCTGCTGCACTTTCCCCCTTTACCCATGACAACCCTAGCCCCTCTGTACAAGTGAATTTGGAGGAGGCTGATTCACACACGCCTACCAGTCAGCCACAGGGTTCGGACAGGGAGAGACCAGGTAGCAGCCAGCAGGGCTCCCCTTCTTGCACACCTTCACCACAGCCTCCTCTTCCTTGTAGTTCTTCCTCGGACAGCCTTGAGGCCCACGTTAGGGAGCGCACCCTTCTCAACACCAGCCGCCAAGCTGAGATCGAAAGCCGGCTGCGGCGCTTGCGCAAACGTCTTCAGGTGGTACAGGCCAAGCAAGTGGAGCGGCACATTCAGCAGCAGCTAGGTGGCTTCTTGGACTCGGCTCTCAGCCGGCTGCTGGCTGGTAACCGCAAAGAGGCGGCAACCCCTACAGCTACATGGAGGACTGGACGCCACTCTTCCTCAAACAACAGAGACGGTCTCAGTCGCTTCCTGAAAAGTGGCTCCATGCCCTTGGAACTGGAGAGGCTGTATCTGAGCGGATCAGCCAACCTTCATTCAGCAGAAAGCGCCTTTGACTCAGATGTAACAGAAAGTAGCTCTGGAGGGGACTCTGACCTGGAGGAGGAGGAGCTGACCAGAGTGGACATTGAACAGCGACATGTCAAAATGTAAGTTTTGTAAAGTGTCCCTCATTCACTGACACATAAAGCTTGCTTGAAGCTATACATGTGTATGTGATTCTACAGCACTGGAGAATTCACTCCAGCAGAGAATTCAGTATTTATGTGGGGAAAAAAGGTTTTACAATGAACCCCCTCTGTAGGATTCAGTAAAAATTGACTATATTGTTTTCTACACTTGCCCCCTACCAAAAGTAACTCGCATTACTCTCACAACCATGGTGCTCATAGCTCAAATGTCCTGTTAAAGTCCCTGTATTTCCAGGCTCTGCAAAACGCTACTCAGGCCTAGCAGGTGCTAATGACAATTATAACTGCCTCATCTGCCTCAGTAGTGGTTGGTTGAAACTCCAGGGAGGGGAGAGAGATACCATTCCCCCAGAGAGCATGTACAGTGGTGTGGGTGGTATCATCCTGTGGAGAACACAAAGGCTCGAATGGACTCTTAGTGAAAAAGCTCTCTCGTCACACAGTGCTTCCTCCTGAGAGGGCCACGGCTGAAACTGAACGCTCTGTTTATCTGCATAGCGAACAAGTGAGCGCCTACAGAGCCAGTGAATGTTTTGGTTTTAACTGAAACCGAAAAGAAACGCCGACTCGGGCGGCAGTGGTTTTGTAGAAGGTGCAGGTTTTATGTTTTTACACGCTGCCTGTTGTGATGTCAGGTTTACCTCAGCAGGAGCCTGCAAATGTATTCCATGGGAAGTTCACATCACAGTACTTTCTGTGTCATTAGTGTTGGGAAGGGAAAAAAAAATCCAACAGGTGGGTCAGCGGCGTTAATGGACTAACTGGCCTGTGTAGGATTGGGTAGATTATTAACAAAGTCGCTGAGAACACTGATTTTTATTATCCTTTTTCTGTGTTGACTTTAGACCTTTGACCTAAATATTTTTCAAACCTAACAGGAAGCCGTGTGTGCTGCATGAATGACACAACGGCAACAACAAAAAAAAGTTCCTCGTTGATGTATTCATACTTTCTTATCCAATTTAAGATCAGAGGAGGTATTAGATCAGTATGTTAACAGCTTCACATGGAAAAGGAGTTTAGATCTGACAGCTGGGTGTTGTTATGTAAGATCCATTTATAGTAAATTAGCAACAGTGTAGAAATTTTGGAATATTGTCCTCCATGATATGGGTGTTTTTGTTTTTTATTTGTGAATCATAAAATTAGACATTAAGGCAGTAAAAAGCCTTTCAGGTGATAACCTACTAATTTGACTGTATTTGAATAAAAGCCCTACCCTGGCAGTTTCACTGTAAGTAAAGACTTAAATAAGCTGTTATGAATGTACAAAATTAATTACCTTAAATAATGAATATATTCTGATACACAGTCTGATATTTTTTATTTTGGAATTAGCTGTATGATAATCAGTTGATTAATCATTTGTTACTTATAACTAAAGGATAAATATTATTTGCATCCCCACTCTTTTTATGATATTAGTCATATGATTTGGTTGTTTTCCTTGTAGTCAAAGATGTACCCATCTAGAGGGGTTTTGAAAACTGAGACTCTTGGGAATAGTAGGTGTTTTCCACAGTTTATAAATGTTCTTTGAAATATAGCAGGAGATATAAATCAGTTTATTTGTCTGTAATAGTAAATGGCATTTGTCAGAAAGTCAGCTACATTAGGCCCATGATAAAAATAGCAAATGGCAACATTTTAAACAGTATTTTCTCATTAATTTAGGAATAAAATGATTAGATGAAAATGATCAAATTTAATATCTTAGACAGCCATGAATTGTTATTTTGTATTTGGCTGGAACCGACAGTATTTATCATGTGCATATTTTGTAAACACAGCAAATAATTAAATCTCATAAATATAAATACCCTACTAAGGCAAATTAAGTTAAAGGCTGCATTAATTAAAGGTCATCACGGTGTTATGGAGGATTGGTTTATAGATGCATAGTAGTTAACCCTTTGTTGTAGCGCTACCTCAGCACAGTCGTACATTTATCTAGCAGTGTTGTGCATTTTTTACATACCCAGAGTAATTGTCTCCATTCTGTCATATTCATGCTCTGATTAAAATCATCCGGCTCTGGTTGTTTGCTGAGACCAAGACCAATAATAGTTCTTGCAGCCTCCACACACTCCATGTAGCACTACTTCATGTAGTTAGATCTTTTGAAAAGGCAAAGGAAAGATGTTGAGGTATTATTTAGATTTAATAGCAGGCTCGATAATACAATGGTAATTTGACTCCTACCTTGCCCATTATAGCCATTGTTGCTTTTGTCTCTATTGTGAAAAAATACTAGTAGCATTTTTTATCATCTGCCTTAATCGGTTTTATTTTTATTTATTTATTTATTTATTTGGCAGGGATGATGCATGTAGGCATTGTTGCATTTAAATAAAATGCAACCGATGCAGTGTATATAGGACTTGTAGCCTTTTGCAGTCCTTTTCCTTTCTTATTTCCGTAGTCAAGTGTGGAGGACTGTCGGTCTGAGCACTTGATGTTTTATGGAAAAGGTCTGGGGCTGGACCTGGGTTCAGCTGTGCATCTCCACTCAGCAGAAGTAGGAACAGTACTGTGTTTAAGACACACCGGGTGTTACTTCCTTTGTAATGTTGGTCTTTGCCTGTTGCAAAGTGGAGTAAATTACAAAGTATCCCGTCGCCAAAAAAGTTCAATTGTACTCCGTCCGGTAAGAGTGAAATTTTGGCAGAGGTTTTTGATGTTTCATCTCTTCCTGATTCAAAGGAAAACTTAAATCATCAAAGCCTGCTTATGGCTGTTTTGTTTTTTTGGCTTTTGTTATTTTCCACTTGGACAAAGCTTATGTATGGGTGAGGATTAAAGACATTCACCAAAACACACACGAAGGTAGATAAAAATGGCAAGAAAAGGCGGTATATAGAGTAGGGCTGGGCCATAAAGATGTTCATATCAGTTAGGGAAATCAATTTCAGTTAATTTTGCTATGGATAGACCGACGCCCATTAACTGGTAACTAACCGGTTAGTTTTAAAGAAATTTGATGTAGCTTTTGTTTGTGAGAGGTGGTCAGAGCTAGCTCGTGTTTTCAATGCGTTCAGTTACAGTAGCTCTTGATGGCATAATGTACTCAGGCTTGAGTCACTGAACTAGCTCTTTCAATCCTTCACCCTCTACCACACTAATTGCCAGCATATCGGTCTCATCATTCAGCACCCCGACTGGGTGATGGCCTAATAAACAAAGTAACACCTATGTTGTTATTACAGATAGACCGTAGGATTAGCACGCTAGGCTAACAGTCCATCAGCTGTGTGACTTAATATTTGCGCCGTGAAGTCTTTTAGAGCACACAAACACTGTAAACGCATCTGTCACCTGACCAGTACGGTTCTGTTAAACCAGAGACACCGTAGCTACACCTTACACAATATTTGGGCTATGCACGGCAGGGCTACGCTAACGATGCTAGCCATGCTAACTAGCAGCTAGCTGCCGTGCAGGTTGGTAAAAGGGATGCGTCACGTCTCTTTCTGTCTGCGGGTTGGTGTTTCTGTCAGTGTTGGAGCCTCTGTGTGAGGAGCTTTGGTTGGTAAATGTGTGTTTTTAAAACTTATTTCAGGGTTGCGCTCATTCTCAGTCCTGCAAGGTACTGAAATTTGGCGCCGACCAATCTTGCGCGAAGTAATGAGTTCGGTACCCAACCCTAGTATGCAAATTAACCCGTAAACTGACATGTGTAACCAGTCAAAAATATTATAATAATAAAAATATTATGGTTAACCGTTAACATCCCTAATATCAGTCAATACCGATAATATATTTAGAGAAGTCAAATCATTATTTCTTTCACGTTTAAAGGCTGAGTTTGCTCCCTAGTGAAAGTTGAAGAAACCAGACAGTTAGTTGTGGTTTTATGGTCAGAACAGAGGTAGAACATTCAAAACAATTGTAATGATGATCTTTTTTTTTCAACATCAAAATATGTATGAGTAAAATCCTATTTCCACATCCACATTTCCACACATCTAAGATGGTTCGGACCACAAAGTGAGTTACATGTCCAGTAACACACGATAATGTAAGCATTTAAACTCCAACTAAATAACAGAAATGAAAACAAACCCAGTACATAGCCTAGACAAATCACCTCTGCCCTGATGAAATTGTGACTGACATGCTGTGGGAAGCGTATTGTCTCATTTCCTGTCACGGGTAGTGTTTTTGCTGCTCTAAACCTACTTCATTTTGCTATATTCTTCTCTTTACAGCGGCTAATTACCTGCAGTACATTTAAACTTACACTAGTTCTGCTCAAGCACTCATAGCTCTCTTCTTCTTTTTGCAACTTTCTCACTACTCCCAAGGTTGTTTACATACTATTCAGATCTGCTAGTTACTTTAGCTAAGCAGTTAGTGACGGCTGCTCTCTTTCCCTCTCAGTTTAATTATATCAAACATTTATATTGAGATAAATATTGTAATGGTTTTATCACCCAGCGCTAATATAGAGGAAAGTGCGGAGCCTAACAGATCACCCCTGCTGTCGGCAGCCATCTTGCCATGATGAGGTTATCTTTTGTAATAGCAAACATGACACATCTTGTTGCCGCTTTAGCATGAAAGCTCTCCAGCAGCCAGCCATTATGAAGGTTTTATTGTGAAGCAGCTAGAGCTTCTTGTCACCATTGTTAACAACTGCTAAGTCCTCACTGTGTAAATACAGGTCTCCATGCACATACTGACATTTTTCAGTGCTTTTCTTTCTTTCTTTCTTTTTTTTTTTTTTTTAAGTGGATCTTTTCTTTTTACTCTACCAGTATTAAATGTCGCAGGTGAAAGTGAAAGTGTACTACTGTTGGTGTGAACCACCACCTCCAACACATCAGGCCAATTGAAGTTGCTGACATGGTGACAAGTTTTACTTTCAGGCTAAATTCCCCTGAACCTGTTAAACAACTAAACCAAACCAGGTCTACTACGCGTTTCCGTTTGTATGGCTACATGTAACACAGATGCAGTCACTGATTACTGTAGTACAGTAGTAATTCAGGCTTCTGGTTGTGTGTATGGCTTATTAAAATGTAATTTTAACACCACAATCCTGTAAAGGTGGATTCATTTGATAATGAATCTAGTTGACTGCAGGGGGAAATCTGATTATTCAGTATGATCTTTAGATGTAGACCCACACAATGTCCTGCTGGAACAAATATTGAGATGGTGGCTGTTTTTAATAATGATTCACTTTCCCACATGAGTTGCATCAGCAGAACAGATGTCATTTTTCAGCCATGTGAATAACCCACACCTGAGAGCACCTGGCAACCGGTTCAGCCGTGTTTTGTTGGCCTGTATTACTTGCAACACAATGCCTCAAAATCATGCAATTTGAGCATAACAAAATAAAACTTGGTCATGTTAATTTGCTCGAAAGATCTTGAATAAGCCGTTTTTGAAAGTTTTTGTGTCACCGTCACAATAGCACCAATCATTTTTATAGGTTTGCCAATGTTTGCCAAGCGGTAGCACATGTAAGCCTAATAATTCCCTGTACACCCGAGTGAAAGCTGCCATGGAAATCTAAAACTGTCCGTCTGTAATGCCCTCATAAGCAGCTGCCCGATGCCATTGTATAATCATCCACCCCACAACAAGTTAAAAACTGGTTCTCTACATAGGAGAAACCTTACTTCACTATGAACAAGTTAGTAGTCTCTAAGGAAGTAGGGTGTGTGAGCGTATAACCATAATGTTACATTTTCACAACTGACATTTTGCCTCAGTCACCAATTAATGGCTTACAGCACTACACCAGTAAACACTACAGACAATGTAATGTCTTCTTCAGGCAGAAGCACCTCAATTATTCAACGTCAGCTGAGTTGACAGCAGTGTGGAAAATAACCTATTTGGGCTGCTTGTATGGATGCAGTGTATTGCTTACAACTAATCCCGTCATCCCTATCTATACTGTATACGTGGTTTCCCGTATCTTAGAGGATTGGGGGCCAGCCAACATCTGTTGCCATGCTTATGCTGCAGGGCCTTTATGCGCGAGCCAGTGTGTCTGTCTGTGAATGTGACGTCCATAATGGCCTCTAGCAGGGTGTGGGTGCTGCTAGCCCCAGAAATGAATGTTAATACGCCAGTCTCCTTTTTATACAAGCTGCACAATTGGTAAATATGTTTCAGAATTACATATTCATGGAAAGTCTGTCATTAGGGCACGTTACACGGAGCATGGGTTGCTGTGATGAGAAAAGAGTGGGCACTGTGTCTTGTTTCTGAGGCAACAATAATGCTCATCAGGAAATCTCAGATCTTACATAATGGCTCGTAGACTGACCAATGAAAATGTCTGAAATTGTTATCTGACTAGCGCTAAAATGTACCCAGGTTTGCAGGCTTTTTGTCTGCCAAATGATAAAGCTAAGGCCAGAGGATCCAGAGTGTTGCTTGTATGGTCTTTATGCAGTGAGACTGTTAAAATGCCTGTCTTCCTGCTGCTCTTGAATTAGGGTAACTGGGTTGGCCGAGACTACAGCGTGCCTTTCATGCTTATGGCTCAGCATTACTCTGCAGTCTGAGTAGCTTAGCTATGTTTTTTTTTTCTCCCCTCTTTCCATTCCTCTGTGTGTGTGTGTGTGTGTGTCTGTGTGTGTTTGTGTGTGTGTGTGTACTTATGTATGTATGTGAGTGCATGTATAGGTTTCTGTCCTGTTTGACACATCTGGATGTGTTTAGCTCGGCCCGAGTTCCTCAACACGAACCCACAGGCGTTACATAACCCCCCTCTTTTATGTAATGACTGCTGCAGCTCTCTGGCTGAGTTTGCCCTCTCTAGTTTTTCCTGCCCCACACCCTGTCGGCCTGCCTCGTTCAATCCCGACTCCCGAGCAGTTTCTTCCTGTAAAAAGACGAGTTTAACCAGCTGGCCTGTGAAATTTCAACCAGCCATCCTGGCAAATCGGAATAAACCTGAGAAATTGTTGTTTCAATCTCCCAAAACCGTTCAGTGTTTGGATCATTTTCTGCTCTTTCAACACGCTTTGAAAATCCTTGACTCTAGAGAACAAAGAAATTAAAATGACAGCTGCTGCTTTGATTTCTCTTGTTCTTGTTAGTGAGCATGAATGATGACTGACTGGTTAGTGAAGCATAATTGCAAAGTGGTTTTATTTCATTTTGTATGGAAAAGCAAAATGTCTGCAGGCTTTTGTTTTGCCTTACCTCTATTCATAACAGTGTCCCTCTGTCAGATTCTGTACAAGGAGCTCATTTTTCAAAATGTGAACATGGGTATGAATAAAGTGGAAATCATAGAATTAGCTGTTACCTAATGTACATAATTGAGCAAATCAAGTTAACCACGTTGTGTACTGACATAGGCTGTCCTGATCAACTGTTTTTTGATATTGATTATCTGTCATTAATCACAATAGAGTAGTTAGATTTTCCCCTCATAATATATTTAGGTACATAGTCCACCATAATAGCCTGAATTAAAATGCCAGTGTAGTTTAGATTAGATATGTTTGACAGCCCAGTACCGCACTGCTGTGCTTTAATGGCCCATTATAATCCTGTTCTTTTGTAAGTCCTCAAGAGAAGGTTGAACTCTTGTGGCAGGAAGGTTTGGAGACTCTTAACCTCTGTTCTCTGCCAGCCAGAGCAATATCTGGACATTCATATCCTGTTTTCAATCAATGTGGCACATCTGCGTAACCTTACATTGAAGAGGACCTTTTATGCTTTTCCTTATTTTCAGTCATATATATATATAATGTTATGTCGGATGTTCATATTAAACATGGCCAAAGTGTCAAATAATGAGGTAAATATCTGTGGAAGTACCTTGTGAACAAAAAGCACCGGCTTCAAACTGCTCTGAACTTTCCATTTCCAACATTTTTTTTCCACTTTCAGTCCAAGCTGACGTCGGCTTGTGAGGGATTTCTTTATATGGTCACAGTGTGCTAGTTCACTGCTGCCCTCAGCTACGGTTATGGTGTTTTTCCAATGTTTTGGGGGGAGTCAGGCCGAGCCATGACTCGGGTCGAGCTGGCACTCTGAGAGTGTTTTTCCATTCCACAGCAGGGCAGAGTAAAATAAAGTTGTTTACCTGTTGGAGGCGTGCTGGTCATCTGTAGCTCGTCATCAAACACCAGGCTTCCGGAAAGTTGGCCAATCAGAGATGAGAGGGGAGCCTTAAAGAGACAGGAGCTAAGGCTGCCTGTTAGAGACAGAGGCTAAACTGAGGGGCAGCAGAAAGGGCCAGTATAAGATAAATAAGGAGGTTTTTTTGAACTGTGAGTCATGCAGAGCTACTCCAGCAGAGTCCAAAAATAAAAATAAGAGCTGGAAATGAGCATAATAGGTCCTCTTAAGTCTAATTAAGGAAAAGGGAAAGGCGCAAGCTGTATTTCCAACTAAAACTCAAAACTGTCTGGTCTGTATTCTGTGCATGAAAGTGTCAGAAATCAGCTGAGTGCAGGTGATGTTCACAGCAGCGAGCGTGTGATGGACATAAACGTTGCATGGCTGCATATTTCATGCTGTTCTGATGCAGCTCAATTCACTTCCTCTTCTGTATTCATTGACATTTTTTGCGGTCTGTACTTACTGTTTCTCCCTAAATTTATCTTTGGCATTTTTGTGCCTGGGTGTTACAGAAGACAGTTATATGACATTGTTTTTTACAATAATGATAGATTTTTTTAACTGAGTATTTAAATGTATTGTAAATGTATTTTTAAAGGTTTTTCATAAGGTTGCTATGAAAAATCTTGAATTGTGTTTAGTTGAATTTATGCCGCATTCCTTGGAAGTATTACTTGCTCTCATTTAATATCAAGTAATATATTGATTATAGAACGCAGCAGTAAACTAACAATAGTGCAGTCATGTCCATCTTTTATTAAACAAACACCTGTAGAGGAGTGTTGGAGACAGTATCATGGGTACGTCAGAACCCTTATTTCTGAATACTTGTATCCTTTCATGCAGCAGATCAGCATGTGCACAGTCTGCCGAACATGTGTTCAACATTTACATTGCAAGGCAGCTGGATTTGCAAGAATCCATCTTGTCAGGCTTCAAGTTATGCACTTGTGGCCGAAACTCAGCGGTTCAGACCAATCGGCGTCCTATGAGAAACTACTGGCAGCCGCGGGCGTGGTTTACGTGTGACGAAAGCGAGAAGCGACTGTTGGTTTGAAACAGAAACGAAGAGGTTAATGTAGATGCATCAGTAATATCAGAACTGTAGAGTGTTTATATAACCACATAGGGAGCTAAACTGACTTGCTAGGTTTCAAAGTTCCTCAGACTGAGGCTTGTTGTTTCCTCTTTGGTGCTCTCCTAGTATGTCATATGGTTTGTTGATCTGATTGGTTGAAGTTATACATATATATGATATACAGATGATTCATCCAGTCGCCAAATATTTTTTGAAATCACCGGCCCTTTTCCAAACAGTTTCTAAGGACGACTTCTCGGTTGGTTCTGTGTAACAAACCATCTGGTGCGTCAGGTTAGTTCAACCCATGTTTGACCCATTCATAGTGCTGGCTGATGAAACGATAACAATATATCAGTTTATCTGCTAGAGAAACAATAACAATATATCAGTTTATCTGCTAGAGAAATTCCAATCACCTCAGCCATTTTTGGTAAAGTGTGCTGCAGAATTACACAACCTCTTACAAGCATCGGACAAATACCTCCCCAGTTAGAGAATTAATCTCCTTCCACCAGCCAATTGTGCCTCCATATGGAAAGGAAGTGCACCCCCTCCAGTATTAACAAACACACTATGGAGGGAAAGACGGCAGGAAGATGAAAGATGGCATAAGATATTTTCGTATAATGGCTAGCAGAGTGTGGAGAGAGACAGTCTGTGCAAATTTAATCAAAGATGATGAAGTTCTTGACACATAAAATGTGATATAAATGTGATTTCTGTGCGTTTTCGCTTGTAGGGTGTTTTCTCATAAGAAAATAGGTTCTCTTGGCATGAAGGAACATCACACGTGTGTCCTGTGTTCATGGTAAATTTCCAGAGGAAGGGAATACCAGGTGTAGACTGTCTCAGTGGCCAGCCATCAGCCGAGGGGCCTGTTGTTTTTGGTGGAGAGCAGGGCCACGTTTTTTGAGCGGTCATGTTGGTTTTGGAAAGGGTCAGTATGGTATAGGGGTGCCCAGCACACCATACAACATATGTGCTGCATCCAGAGAAGCACCACAATGGAGAATGTGCTGACAGCCAGAAAACGGTGGCTGTAGTGATTGCCGCTGGTGCTTTGTGTGTGTGGGAGTCGGGGGGAGGGTGGGGGGTGTGTGGGGGGGAGGAAAATATGTCCTGGTTAGAGGAGGGGGTGGAGCTCCTAGTGTCGGGAGGAGGAATTTCTCAATGCTGCGAAGCGACCCCTCCTCCTCCTCGTCCTCCTCCTCCTCCACTGTGATGATTAAGGTCATTGGACTCCTAATGGCCTCTGCGTGTTTATATTTTGCTAAATTCAAGATTCAGCTCTTCCTGCATCCCTTTCACTCTCCATATTAGTGGTTGCCAGCTCTCCGCAGGATCCTTGTGCTGCTGAGATCAGTACTGTGGACGATTATTCATTTGAATTCACCTGGCATGTCAGGACTCAGCCAGTCCTTATGAGTTGGGATAAATTGTCCTTCACATACTCCATCCTTAATTCCCCACCTTTCCTGGTCAGGTTTCAGTGTTCCTCTGCTTTGATGTTTCTGGATGGCCTTGCCAGCCTTTGTGAGCAGGCCAACATTGAGTTCTTTTGCTTCTGCTTCAGTGGTTTGAGTATCTTTTGTAGTGTATAATATGAATATATGGTCCTGTCTGTCAAAGGGATTATGATCCTCCTTGAGATCATTTTCCAGTTCACCCGGAGGGACGTTACACCTGGGCCTTTATCTCCCTTTTTGCTAGATCAGTTGTCCACCCACCCGCTTGGCGAATCATGGGACACAGGCACAGCAATCGGTGCGATAGATTGCGCGACACACTTTGCGCCACCAGCGTTGTTTCTGAGAGTCTCCACAGGGACACACAGATGCAAATGAATTGCCAGTGCATTGATCTGATGCACCAGCCATGGGCGTGTTCAGGAGCGTTGCAGTGTTTATGAACACTCACCACACAATGTGTAAGAACAGTACGTGTTTGTTTATCTATGCAGAACAGAGCCGGAGTCTATAGAATAGCAATAGAAAGTGTCATTTAGCAGGAAGTGCTGCAGCTGTATTTGCAGCAGTGTCCTTGATATACTGTATTGCAGTGAACAAGCCATAGATGGCTAAGTGTCGCTTCTGAGTAAAGGAAGGAATCAAGACATATTTCATCACACTGATTGGTAGCTGATGTCTGCATCAAACCCACAATAACTCTCCTTCCGCACAGTTTCACATTAAGACAGGATTCCTGGTTGGATTATTGGTTATCCCAGTGTCTGCTGCACTGTTCCCTGACCCAGCCCCACCCCCTCCAGCACCCTGTGGCCTGTAGATTGCTTTTAAAGCCCGTCTGTTCCTCTCCAGGCTGCCAGAGCTTCCCAGTCCTTGTTGTCCTTCTTTTTTTTTTTTTTTTTTTTAACGCCCCTCCTCCTTCCCCCCTGACGTCTCCTCTCCCTCTCCCAGCAGTAGCTTTTCTCGACTTCCTCCATCCTGGTGGAGCACTGAAAATTGAAAACAGAGACGGGTGTGGAGAGAGGAGAAAGCACAGAGGAGTGCAAGGTCTATCTTTGTCTGCCATCTGAGTCATTATTTTCATTGTTCAGCCACGGTCACGGCAGCCCCTATATTTTGATGAAACGGCGCCCTCTGTGGTCGCTGCCGCATAGTGCAAGAGCAGACATTTTCCTCTCATGTCTGCCTTTGAAATGCCCATTCTGTGTGTCATACTGGTAAAATGGAGTACTCTGCTCTCAGTTGGCATTCATTCTTTGCCATGGAATAAATCTGTGAAATTGAAATCCTCATTTTTATACCTCTCCTACACTTAAGATATAAGTCCGATCACATTGTGTTTTTTATTTGAATGCTTTTACTGGGTGCCTGCAGTTGCCATCGCTGGGAGCTTTGTTTAATGCTGATTCACTGACCTCTGCAGTCTGACAGGGGAAATGCTTGGAGGCTCATTAGACAGTGTGCTCTAAATGATCAATTTTAGTGTTTTATCAGTGTTTTGTGTTGAATTTCAGTGTCTTAATAGGACGTCTCATGCCAGACTAGACAATCACCACACCAGCCTGTACGCTTCCTTATAACTGTGTTAATCTATTAAGGAAAACAAATAGACATAAATGTGTATAAAACATTATATTTGTTGTGTATTCGTGGTGGACAGGCTGATTCATGCACAGTTTCATCCAGAATGTCATCTATTCGCCTTTAAAGCACTCACACCCCTTTTTTTTTTTTTTTTTTTGACCCCGCAGATGGAAGCGGGCGGAGAGCCGCTACACAGTGGAGAGAGCTGCCATCATCAGCCACTGGAACTGGCTCCAGGCCCACATCTCGGACTTGGAGTACCGCATCCGACAGCAGACCGACATCTACAGACAGATCCGCGCCAGCAAGGTCAGTGTTTGGATCTCTCTCTGTGTGTGTGTCTATTAAATGTTCTTCTATCAGCGGTTACAAGAATAGAGAATAACGATTTCCATGGATTGTCTATGATGAAGGAGCTGCTGTGATGTTATGTTTCTATACCTGTCGTGTGACTGAGACTCACTTATATGTCACAATATGTCTTTGGGGTGAAAGTGTAACGCTCAGGTCTTGATCCTACAGGGCTCAGTAGAGTTAGGAGGTGTCGCCCCCTGTGTGGTGCCTGCAGGTGGGCCAGAAGTGAAAGCGGAGCCTGTAAATACTCAGGTAAGCGGAGTGAAGGTTGACAACGGGGCGCGTTCCCCTCTACCGTCGTCTCTCGGTGCTTTAAATGTAAACCAGATGATTTTGTGATGTCAGCGGCCTCTAAGCAGACTCTTCAATTAAGAGTCATCAACAGTTTGCGGTTGTTCTCAGATCCGGCTCTCACATGCTGTAATGACTATTCAGTATTGTGTGCTACATCTCAGTCACTGAGTCGTACCAGGATCTTGTGGAGGTTTTTTTGTGATTATTGAGGAAAAAAATGACATTGTGCTAATGATGCACTTGTTTAAAGAGCTCAGTTAATGTGTAATAAATGGCATTAAGATTAAAAATGATCTTTAGAACAGTTTCTGCAGCTGTACAGTAGGTAATCATCATTATGCAACAAACGGAAATTAAACTTTTAAGCATCAAACACTCTCATAAAAGAACATTCATATGTCGTCCATATGCTACTGCTTGAATAATATTTCAGCTCATTTACCTACAATTAAAGTGTGTAGAAATATTAATAACACTCGTAACGAACGGAACGAGAGACATCAGCTCTGAGTTAATAAATCTATAAAGTTCACACTAAATATTAGATAAACCAGACCTCATTCAACACTTTGATTGTCTGAGCGTGAACTGCGAGCTGTCGACTGTCAGGTTCATTCATAGGTGCGTGTTAATCAGCGAAACGTTCGACTTGTTTGTTCTTGTAAATCAAAGCATCTGGTGGAAGTTAAACGTTCACAGGAAATATTTTTTGATCTGCCCCTCAGGTCTGAAGTGAATCAGACAAAAGAGCTTTTGTTTAATACGCTGCTTCAACATCCTTATCCAAATAATTGCCAAATATTTTATTGCAGGGAGATTCTGTCTCTCTGGATATGTCTGAAATTGTTTATAGGAATGTTTGTTAGACCGGTACATCTGCAGGTTTGGCTTCTTATCTCGGTGGTTTACGTTTGAAGTTCTGGATTTTTGATTAGTCATGCAGTGAGTTCTACCTTTCTGTCATCCTTGTGAAATGATCTTGCTTCTTTGCTGTAGGTCTGAAACAAAAAAATAATGTTTTCTCAAACACATTTCTGAATAAATATAAAGAAGTTATGAATTTGCAAGCGTGGAATCAGTGAGATATTAATGGGTTGTGTGAGACATTCTCCAAATTGTGATAGCAAGAGCTGGAATAACTCTGGTTTGATTGAAACAGTTAAATGTGTTCATTTGTGTGTAAAAGCTCATGAAGAAGGAGCTGTACGCTATACATCTTGATGACAGTGCAGAATAGAGTTTAAAGCTCGGGGAGAGCCTACCCCCTCTCACAAATCTAGTCTGAATAATTCAAGGCCACAGGACTGGGATGATTCAGTTTGTCTATTATGTAGTTTCTTTAAATATCCCGGTTCCGCTAAGTGCTGTTGGTCAGTCTGTGTTCTCCTGCCAGTTAACATGAGGTGTAGTCTCACTGGCTTTTGTCTTATCTGTCAATGCAGGATGTCGGTTCAGAACGGCTGGAGCACACGGGCACCGCCCACGTCACCAACACAGAGCCCGGGCCTTGGAAAGGTCAAAATGGACAGCCAGTTAACGGCGTCCTCAGCAGGTACAGCTGATAACGATTACCTCATTTCAAGCTCCCAGAAGGGAATCTGCTTTCTGAGAAACACAGGAGGGGACTTCTTGATTAAAACGGATTTGGGGGGATTTTTTAATTATAAGATGCCAATTTTACTGTTGCTAAAGCATCTTATGTTGAAATTAAGTTAAAAGGATTTTACTATTAAATATCCTTCTATGTGTTACTAACATCTTTAATTGACTTGGATGTCATTTGAGGTAAAGTGTGTGTGTGTGTGTTTAATTTGAAGATCTGAGATCTGTAACCTCATTTGCTCTGTCGGTTTGTCCTCATGACAGGATGGCAGAGAGTGCAGACGGCAAGCACCAGCAGCCGTACGACAGCACATGCGTGGCTGCACGCACACGACCACTAGTCAGCTGTCGGCGGCGGCGGCTCCTTCAGCCCAACACTGTGCCCAACCTCAACGGCAAGGTGAGTTCTCATCAGCTGTCTTTGTGGGCTTGTGCATGCTTAAATATCTCGTCATGATGCAAACGTCTCGTTATTTAAGATTCACACATCCAGTGCCTTCACCTTTAAAAGAACTGAGAGGTTTTTGTTTGCTCGGTTGCGTGTTTGAGGCCGATGAAGCAGACTTTCATTCTTGGACGTTTAGTGTTTGAGGCTGCACTCACTGATTAGGTCCGTGGTTTGTAACCAGATAGCTGAGTAAACAAGAGATGGCTGACTTATTTATTAAAAAGTAGGGCATCTTACTGAGTGGAAACAACAAAGAAGAGTAATCGCCCTTGTGACGACTCACAAGTTTTAGTTAAGGAAAACAGAAACACGGGCTGATAGATCATGTCCCCCCCCCCCCCACACGACATTCCAGTTCAGGGTGTCTGCAGGTCACTGAGGTTTAAAAACTATTAAAATGTCTTTTATATGCAGATTTCTCTTTGCTGCAATCCCATTTTTTCCTTGTATCAGTTTTTACTAAATGCCAAAGGATTCTTTTCTTTTCAATCTTAAATCACATAGTTAATTTAAAGTTTCAGGACATAATTGAAGTTGGATAATTTTGAAGTGTTGTTTCTGGTTTTAAATTAGTCTGCAGTTCATTCCCCTGTAGAAATAATTTTAGACTTATTTCTGTAAAATGCAGGTACTCATCTAACTGCTGTGCTGTATTAAATGGTAGAAAATTTGTTCTTCAGAGTAATACGTGTTTAATTAGTTAGTTGTGTTAATGAAGTTGAATTATGAATGTTCACAGCTTAGCTTTACTTGATTTGGGACACACTTTCCCCTCCCCTCCTCTCCCCCCTACAGGCCCAGAGAAGCAGCTGTATCCAGTGTAACTGCAGGGTTAACCCCAGCTGTGTGATGTGCGGTGGCTGGCCCACCCCCAGAGAGGACCCTCAGTATGAGCTGCCCACCCTGGAGCGCCTGTCAAGACTGGATCTTGGCGTCCACCCCATCCTCTCCTTCCCTGACGGTCAGTGCCAGACTCCTCCGTTTACGCAGTCATTTCCTACTTTACATCTAAGGGAAGACAAACAAGGAGTGGTTCGCAGAGATACTTCTAACCAGGAAGTTGTTAGAATATTTTCAGTGATTTAGACAATCTTTTCTATCTGTAGTGGGTATTGTATCCCCCCCGAATAAGTGTCGTAATCTCAGTGCTGAGCTCTCGTTAATGGTGATGTTTCCTTTTCGCCTTTTCCTGAAGTTTCAGAATCTTTGTCTTCTCTTTTGTATTTTCAAGTCAGACACAGGATTTCCACAAATCGAGGTGTTTTTTTTCATTCCTGAGGAATTTGTCATGTTTTGTTCCGAAATGCAAAACACAAAACTGCATTAGACCGATAGATATTTGAGACAAAGTGGTATTTACAACCACAGTACAACAATGGATTTGGCATCCGCTCCTATAGTAGATTGCCTTCGGCGTATTATAAATTGTTCATGCCATTGTAAATTTCTAATGTTGAGCTACAGATGGCAAAATCTGAAGTATCCAGCTTTAGTTTTATACTGGGTAAAATCTTCATTTAGTGTTTTTATTTGTCCCCTCAGACGTTTGTATAGGCCTACGTCTGCAGCAGGTGATGAAGAGCCAGTGGCAGACCAAGTCACTGGAGAGGAGCAAACCACTGAAGAAGCTCTCCCTCAAACACAAGCTTTCCTCGTCCAAAGAGAAGCACAAGTTCGCCAATTCACTCATGGCAGTCAGTAAGTACACATGCTGCTAACCCAAAGAGACACGCCTACGTTCATGCTTTTAGGATCAATATGGAGACCCATATCCTGTATGTAATCATGTGAATAAATACAGTCAGAATGTGTCACATAACTGAAAATAATACAATACATTTTTAAACCTCTCATCATTATTGGGAAACATTGTTACTTCATCCTGCTTCTTTTCACAATAACAGAGTTTATTGCCCATTGAGTTTATTTCACTCCAGCTGTTATTATTTCACAACGCCATTTTCTCCAGTGACTATCTGACTTATTTATGTCACAGGGCAGAGAAAGTGATGTGATTGGCTGTGCTTTGGTCACCCCCCCCTCAGTAGTATCAACCTACAAGTCTACAAAGTTGTTAGAATCATTTTTAGTGGTGAAACCTGCAAACATTACATAATCAGTGTGTGAATTTCATACATTTGGGGGCTTGTAGACAACATATACAGATATTTACTACTCTAATGATAACGCGACTTGTTCCTGGTGTTGCTGGTGTTGCAGGACTGGGCCACTATAAGAACCGTGCTGAGAAGCCGAGGACAGCGGAAAGCGGCGTGGGGGGCGGCGGCGGCAGCAGCAGCAGCGGTGGCAGCAGCAGTACCGCCGTGCTGAACACAGCCAGGCTGGAGGGCCAGGCCGTGTGCAAGACCGAGCGACTGCAGGCCCTCTCCACCCCCTTAGGGCCCTACGACAAGAACTACAGCCGCAAGAGATTAAGAGAGCACTCGATGGACAGGACTGACTGTAAGTCTTATGTGAACGAAGCCTGTGTTGTACAGCATATCTGCATATTGAAGGTTTCCTGGTGTGAAAAAAAAAAAAAAAATTTAAATCCGAGTGATGAGTTTGTTCTGGCTCATAGGTACATAGCAGTCATTTAAATCTGTTTCCTGTCCTCCAGCCTCCCCTAAACTTTTCCTGGACTCGAGCAGCCCCTGCCCAACACTGGCCAACATGCACTCGTCCCTTCACAGCCCCCTCACACGCCAGCTGTCCACGTCTTCAGAGAACTCCACTCCACTGGGCCCCGGCAGCCAGAGCGTCACAAACACACCTGTAAGGAAATATTTGTCACTACTTATTTGTTTGCTTCAATAGGCCTTGCCCATCTAGACATTTATGATTCTTAATCAGCCCCAAGTTTGAGCCTCATCAGACTTTTCTTTCCCCCGACGTGGCAGCAGGTTGTTTTGGGTTTTTTTTTTTTTTTTACAAACCCAGCTTTGTCTCAAAATGAACTGACTGCAAACGTAGCAGAGCACCACAGCACACGTTGTTTCTAAATCTGAGAGACATCTGCTAAACCGCAGTTCACTGTCTGGTGTGATGACACACAGGAGGGGCTGGCAGCGTGTCAGGATTTCATTACTGAACTATGATGGAGACGCACACTTTTTCATTTCTTTGTGTGAAAATCTGATGTCTTCAAATGAGATGATGATCATGTTGAAGGCAGTTAAACGTGAGTCTTAGTGATCAAAGACGAGGCTCGATGCGACTTGTAGGAGTGTGTTGTGAGCTGCACTGCGCTGTAGTGTAATATTAGAAGAAGAAGAAGAATATTGGGCTAAACTAACGATCAGATTCAATTTGAAAACACAAGTTTGTTGAGTGCACACGCAGAGTAATGTCATGTATAATATGAAGAGACTTGACAAGCAAGACTGAAAAAAAAGAGGCAAGAAGGAAAGAGAAACTCAACTCAAACTGAAACCTAATTTGATTTTGCAACAACTTATTTTCTTGGCGGTTACTGAAGCAGAAAAAAGCACCAGGAAACACACTCACTCACCACTTTTTTTTTCTTTTTTTTTTTTATCAGACATGAAAAGTAGAAATCATAACTAGATTTGAGATATATGACATGAAATATACTCCTGCAATAACTACGACCTTTGTCAAGTTCTCATTGTTTTTAATATTGTTGAGACTGTGTCAGAATTGAGTCAACCATGTGATGCTCATACTATTTATGGTGTTTGTTACACTGAGTCACAGGTGTTTTTATTATGTACATCCCCTGAATACTATATGTTTACATCTTCCATTGTCCCTCCCAGCAGCAGCCCATTAAGAGGAGGCGAGGTGAAAGCTCTTTTGACATCAACAACATAGTAATCCCCATGTCTGTGGCCGCCACCACCAGAGTGGAGAAGCTGCAGTACAAAGAGATTCTCACACCCAGGTAAATAACCTGCACTGCTGCCGCTCAGGATGTTTGTCCTGTGGCCTTATTGGTCAAATCTTCCAGTAACTAACTGCCTGTTTGGTTTTTTTTTGTTTTTGTAAGCTCTAGTGAAGCATGTAACTGCTGGTTTCCTGTACTCACGTTTATTTTTTGCCTGTATAGTTGGCGAGGAGTGGACATCTTCTCACAGCCCATAACTGAAGAGGAGAATGAACGGGAGGTAAGTGTTTACTCCCACTTCCTGATTTAGTCTCTTTCTTAGATGATGTGTTTGTTTTTTTTTTAAATTTATCACGTGTCTTTTCATTAGGATCCACCAGGTTACACCTGTCTGCTCATGTGTTCTTAATTTCTGAGATTAATGGATGTTTTCACTATTTAATGCACTGAAGATTCAGTATTTCACCTCCTAATACTTCATTTTAAATACACTGAGTGGCAGCGAGTGAACAGTGACACCTGGTGGTCAGATTTTTAACAGTAGCAAGATTATCTTTCAGTTAATCCAGTTCAATGACCTTTAAAACTGAAGTGGAGCTGCAGCTAAAGATATATTTTCATTATTGATCGATCTGCTATTTATTTTTTAATAAGTAATTTGGTGTAAGAATGTCAGAACATGATAAAAAAAATTCCTAAACATATTCAGTTCACTATCATAGAGTAAACTCAGGGAAAACAAATAAAACCAACAAAAAAATCACATTTAAGAAGCTGCAGCAAGACAAAAAAATCAATTAAATGTTAAATTATTTGTCAAAATTATTCAACAGATTAATTTGATTACAGCTCGAATGATTGGTTGATTATTCAGCTGCAACTATTTCAATAATCATTTTAGTCTTTTTACACAGTAAAATGCAGCAACATTTGCTGGTTGCAGCTTCTCAAATGTGAAGCTTTTATGTGTCACATGATAGTAAACTGAACACGTTTGGGTTTCAGACAGTTGATCAGACAGAACAAGATATTTGAAGACGTCACTTTGGACTCTGTTATAGATATGAAACTATAACAGACAGTTTTCTCTGTTTTCTGACATTTTGAGCTAAATGGAGGAAACAGTCGGCAGAATCGGCTCGGTTTCAGGCTCCTGATGTGTTTTTATTGTGTGTCTGCAGGTGGAGGATCTGTCAGACGCAGCTTTCACTCAGCTCCATCAGCCTTATGAGGACCAGGAGCGGACCCGCTGGACTTGGATGGCCTTGGCTCCCGCTAAGAGGAGGGGCAGCAGGTCACTACAACAACTACTACTGAAACACACGGTGACATGCTAGTACCTGATCGTAGAACGTAGATGTAACACTCGTCTCGTCCTTCAGGTCGTACAAATCAGTCGACGGGCGGACCACGCCGCTGCTGTGCGGGACCAACCCTCCCACCCCTCAGCCTGCGTCCCCAGACCCGGGCCACTGCCCCATGCTCCACGACTACAGCCACGTGCCCTCGCCAATGAGTCCGGCCAGCCCCGACACCGCCTCCAACCCCCACACGCCCTGCTCGAGGGACTCCCATCGGCTGCTGTCCAGCGAGGACACGCGGTGCTCCACGCCGGACTTCACCTTCGAAGAAAGGGTGCGTACTGTGATCAGATAGGATCGTCAATCAGCTCCCGTTGTAGTTTCTGATGCTATCAGTTCATTATTTGGTGCCTGTATGTAGTAAACAAGCCCCCTGCAAATTATGTTTGTTCTCATGTGAGTTTGATGGCTGAAAGCATAATATTTGATCGAGGGTTTGCGATAGGAATTCATGGTTGAGTGACTCAATATTTCTACCCAATCAGCATCAACACATCAAACAGGATACAAATAATTCATCTATAATGTTACTTATAGATCTGTTTCTGAGCCAGAGAATGAATAAGGTTTGTTTTTTCTTTGAATGAGCGAGAGCTCAACAGCAAGTCGCCATGGAAACATCTGATGTTATTTGTGATTACATTAGTCTGTCCCCCTACTTCACACCAACATGAGGTGAAGGAACACATCGATGGAAATGAATCCTTCAAAAACACATTACATCACCAACCTCTCAGAGTTTTATTATGTGTTATTCTGAAGAGGCTTTGCAGAGATAAATGAAAGAAAGGTTCAAATTGAAGCTTGTTGAATAGAAGATTGTAAAGCCGTCTGAGACTAATTTGGGATTTTTAAATAAAACTGACCGCAGATGAATCAGGCTGAGTCCTTCTGACTTTTAGTCCCTTATGAGAGTCAAATCTTAAATCTCTGGATTCTACACTTCCAATAAATCAACCAGTAATATCTTTTCGTTAGATCCTCCCTGCGTCACATGATCAGCCGTGTTGAGACATTAGAGCCTGAATAGTTCTCCTGATTACAGTCAAACTGACATCCATGTGTAAAACCCGGTGGCGTCTACTTATAATTCGCCATCTCGTGTTTTTCAGACGGTGGCGCCGTGGGAACGTCGAGGCTTCCCCCTGCCAGAAGACCCGGCCCCGGAGCCCGAGCCGGAGAGCGATCACCACATCAGGCCCAGAATGCGCAGCATCTCAGGTTGCCGAACAGCCTACGGACGACTGGATTCAGATGACATGGACCTGCCTTGCGGCGGCGACGACGACAGCGGCCCCAAACACAAGGCGTCCACCCACCGATGAATGACTGACAGGCTGAGGTCCCACGGCTCCCCACCCACAGCTCCTCTCTGGCATTAACAAGCTGAACCTCAAAAGCTGAATAAAGATATTAAAAAATGGGTTATGTTAATGGCAAAAAGATATTAAATGGGTTCCTGTTGTTTGATATTCAAACATCAGTCTAATACTTTTCACAGTTTTTAGTGAACATTATGGAGATAGAAGCCTTTCCCTACACTTGTTTTTGTCACAGGAAAAAAAAAGGATAAATGTTAAAAAAAAAAAAAGTATAAAACAACACGTTACAAAAAATGATTTCTGTAGTAGGCTAAACAATGTACATGGGGGCTTAGTGGTGTTTCATATGTCGCGTGTACACTTGTAGCGCACTATGTAGCGGACTCCTCAAAATATGGCCAAAGGGTGTTTTCTATTGACTAGTTTGCTTGTAATTCCCATGTACATTTTTAGTGGAGTGACAAATAACAAAACAAGAAAAAATTACCCTCCTACCACCCCCCCCATCCACTCCCACTCCCACCTTCCTCCTCCCCTACACCCTCATCCAAATAAACAGGTACATTTGAGATGTGGCCGCCCCCCC
This sequence comes from Thunnus thynnus, assembly GCF_963924715.1. NCBI lineage: Eukaryota > Metazoa > Chordata > Actinopteri > Scombriformes > Scombridae > Thunnus > Thunnus thynnus. The sequence continues at coordinate 4,530,989 of NC_089536.1, read as the reverse complement.
TGCCTTCCCCTCCTCCTCCTCCTCCTCCTCCTCCTCCTTCTTCTTCTTCTCCCTCTAGAGGTCGCCTGAAATCACCAGAGCACTTCTCCAACTGCCAAGTCTAGTTTTGTCGGTTTGCTTTTCTTTGTTTGTTTTTTTTTTTCATTCCTGACATGTTTTATTTGTAATCTGTTCTGTCTGTTCCAGCGTAACACATTCTTTGTGTTGTTTTTTTTTTTGAATAGTAAAATCATTCCTTTTTACAGTCTCTCTTTCGGGAGAGTGTCGGCTCCTGTCGCCCGCCCCGCCCCCCCACGCCCCTCGCGGTCTCTTACTCTCTCTCAGTTCTGTTAAAAGACGGTGACGGCATAGAGGACTGGGGTGTCTTTTTGAGCACTTGCCCGGCAGAAAGCGCTGCTGCATGCTGAGAAACATGCTAATGTTAGTCTTATCACAACAGCACACAGAAGATTTCCACTTGTTAAGAGAAAAAAAATAAATAAATAAAGGTAACAGGGATGATTGTACAATCTGCTAATTTCACTCCCTTTTTCCTCTTCGCATACAGTCTTTGCTGTATTACGTTTAGAAAAGTCAAATTGTGGCAAAATAAAGACATAAAAATTACCCCCCCGCTCCCCTTCCTCTCTTTTTCTGGGTCAGCTTGATCAGTTTTTTCTCTTGCAAACATTTTAAAATGTAGCAGCTCTCAGCTAGAAGCCACCCCAAGCTCAGGTTCTTCAATTTAAGGGAATATTTTCTGCTGTTTAAATAGTTTCAATATCAGATTGATACGATCTAAACTACTCTGTTGCAAGAAGGATTTTGATTTTACCACCCCACAATGTCATAACCACACACACACACTCTCGCCCCCCCCTTAAGTAACTAATTGCTATGCAAAAAAAATCTGGTTGTTTTTTTTTTTTCACCTGTTTTTATTGCCACAGCCATTCAATCACTGTTTTATTTTGTA